>NC_138989.1:41705296-41765296 GCF_964341445.2 Mesoplodon mirus | reverse complement strand
TTAACGGAGCCCTCACCGCACACACAAAGCCCTTTCTTCTCCAGGGAAGGGACGGGGTGGGGGAGGGCCTCGCAGACTGGAACGCTTTCTTTTTTTCTTGAAGCACAGAAGTTTTAGTTTGAAAACGAGATGAATCATTGACTTATGTCTTGACACAGTTTTTGTGGTCATTTCCATTCACGTGAGCCACACATTTTCTGGGAAAACCTAGACCAAGGGCCTGAAAGATGCAAACGTGGAGAGTGAAAAAATAAACGCCACGGGCGTGCGCGGGTGTCAGGGTAACGGCGGACGACGCTCGCGCTGGGGGAACTTGCCGTGAGACTCTCAGCTTCCTTAAAAGTCACGCTGAGCGGAGTACCAGGATGAACCTCTTCCTCGTCACTTGGAAAGAACTTTCCGAGTTTGATAGGGGAGCGCTTGGTGTCAACCCGGTTTTAAGGGCTGCTGGGGGCTTTTTATTTTTTGAAAGTTTATTGAAGTTTGCACAGTCGGTAGTTTTGCTCATCTGCAGTTTCTGGGCATTCAGCTCGCCTGCCTTTGGAATGAATTCACGGTGAAAGTTCTGTTGATTGTGGTGCCTGTGCTACCCCGGGCTTCCTAAAGAAGATTTATTCTCATGCACGTAGGATTTTATGGGCGGTCAGTGAAGCTGTCAGCTGGCGGTATTCGCAGGGCAGTCTTTGACAAGTCGGACTGCAGAATAACTGGGACGGAGACCTGTGCAGTCCTTAAGTTAATAAGCAAAAAAATGGCAAGTGAAAATGAGTAGAGGGCATTTTATTCTTTTGTTATATTGTCATATCGCAAAAATATTCCGGTATCTTCTCCATGAAGACACAGCATCTGTGTTTCAACTGCCAAGTTCTAAATAAAATATTTACGTTAAAAACAAAGATTTAGCTTCCATTTTCTGTGTGGGCACGGAACACAGTGGTGGTCTCCTCTGTCAGATGCTTGGAAGGCTCCCAGAAGAGCGAATGGCCTCAGGTGGGCTGGCTGAGCTTTGGGGTGAGAAGCTGAAGACAGGAATAAAAATAGTACAGTCCTCACTGAAGAGTGGATTTGTTTTTCTTCAGGGTATGCATTTACCTGGAAAAACACATATTTAGATGAGCTATGTCAGATGAGCAATTGTGATATTAGTAGCGGTCTTGGAGCAGTAGAATGGCATTCTAGATGGCTCCTGTTAAATCCCTAGCCTTTTCTTCACTATTTTCCTTCCCCTGTGTCTTCCAGGAAGGGTCTCCATTTTCCAAAATGTGTTCGAGGAGTGTTCTGTCCATTATATTGTTTGGAAGGTCACACTTGGATCCTAGAAAAGCCAGGGTGGTATTATTATGACAAATATTCTGGCATAGTAATAATAATAATAATAAGCAATGAGCAGCACTTTGCTATCAGCAGGCATAGCAAGGCAGCTTTGATTTGTTTCTTTTATGAAGAACTGATTAGTAGTTTTGCAACTAAGAGATAAAAATGGTGATTTTGTTAGAGGAGTGACAGTATTTCAAAACCTTGCAGATTACTTTTCACCAGTTTGAAGGAGGCATTGGAAACCATGAAAATGCAATGCGCCCTTCTAAATAAAACATGAAGTTCTGCATTCAATCTCCAACTTGTCTCCTACATCCATACTATTTCTTTAACAAACAAGGTTCAAAAGATATTTCTGATATGGCTGTCACTTCTGATATCATAATTTGAAACTCGTGTCTCAGGGGAGTAGTTTACATAAGGCAGGTACAAACATTAAAACAAAATGACAGTTAAGTCTGGAGTTTTTGTTTCCAACCAAATCCTTAAAAATAAGGACTATCAAAAATTCTATTAATAGTTGAATTTATTTTGGGTACTCATAAATTTAGCATTTTGAATGAATATCTAATTTAAATTTTGCACGATTTTTTGTTCGTAGCAAACTTTTGTGTAATTGTCCTAATAACCTGCCTCCTGGGAGTGGCTGCCAGGTTTCTGGCTGCAGTGGAGCGTGCCCTGCTTGGTCTCCTTACGTCCTCTAAAATGCATTAAAACTGTTAAACACCGAAGAGATTCACTTTTCTGTTTGTGAAAGCTGTGAACTATATTTTGAAACATGGAACTGTTTTACCCCTTCTGCTGTCAGAGCCCTAGCATCGAAATTCTCTCAGTCCACACACAAAGTCAAGAAACTTACTGTCCTTAATGCTGCGAATCTTCAGAATAACCCTTTCTGTCTAATGAAACCGAGAGTTAAAGCCAGTACTTAGAGGCATGGATGGTCAGACAATTAAATGAGTTACCCTCTACCCCATTTGCATTATTTGGCTATTTATCTCAATTCCTGAGAGTAACCACGAGATCTGAATAGATTACCTGCCTGAAAATAGTCCTGCTCTCCGCTTGTTTTCTGAGGTAGCAAATCAGTGGCATCAAATTGGTCAGTTATGACCTACTTCTGTTTTTTCTTGCTGGCTCTTTATTCATTTCTTGTGGTGCTTCTCTGATGGAAGTTTCTCTGCCATTTTACCTGATAAAAACAATTTTGGGGGAAATTTACTCCAAAAAGCACTTGTAAGAAGGAAAAAGTGGTCCACTTCATAAAGGTGTGATATATTTAGTAAGAGCCAAGTTATAAAGCTGGTGAGGAGAGAGGGGAGCACTTAGACATGTAAATGGCCAAGTTAAACACAAGACACAGTTAGGATATCTGGACCCTCATGTGTTCATAAACCCATACCAGGGGTCTCTAGAGAGAAATGATGGGAACCAGGGAGAAAGACAGCCCCAAAACACCTTGTTTAACTTGGCTGTCACAGTAGCTAGCCCTTTGTAACTTGGCACATTTTGAAGTTATCACACTTAGAATTGACCTTTTTCCTTTTTCCCATTTACCTTCTTTTGTACTTATAAAGTTTTTTTTTTTTAAGAAGAAGTAATTTATTTAGAGGTGGAAAAAATATAATGAGGTGGCAAAAATTCAGCTCTCAATTTAAAGAAGAAATGTAAACTATAGAATTTGAAAGAAAAGGCAATGGGTTTTAAGTCCATAACCTTTCAAAAGTCAGAAAACCTATCTACTAGGCTGTATTCTCCGGTGGAAAAGCTCTTGAAATTGTAGGTGTTAAAAAAGCCACTGCAGGGAGCTTGTACTAGCTCCTAAATTTAATAGAAACATTAAACTCTCCAATCCTTATTTAAACACTTTTTTTCAAAATCAAAAATATATTTCCTTATAGGTAGACAGGTGAAGTATAACTAAAAAAAGAAGAAAAAAAGTGGTTCTCTTGTACTCTGTGTTTTATTTCTTAAAAAACAAAAAGGAAAACAAAAACAAAAAAAACAACTCCTTATCACTAGAGGTTCAGTTTTGGTTTTGGAGATGATGCCATAGTAAGGAGACTCTTGCATTAAGACAGTAATAGTTTGCTTTTAATTAAAACGTGCACTATAGATTTTTGCTCAAAATTATTTTTAGATAAATGAAGCATGACTCCCTTTTTTAATAACTAGATTTAACCTAAGGTAAGTTTTTAAAAAAAATATTGAGAAAATATCTACATATATTCTTTTTCATAATTGTGAGGGCAAAATACTCTACTAATTCTGCAGCACACAGCAATGTATGCATTTACTTTTGGATTTAGATGCTAAAAAGCCTGATTATTGGAAACACTGCAGAAGCTCAGTGTTTGTACCACCTTCAAACAGTTGCAGTTGGACTTTTATGCATCTATCAAGCAGGGACTGTTTCTTCCCTCTACCACCTCTAAATTATACTGACTAGATGTTGAAGTCATTAAATTGATTATAGTCCAATCAGTAGACAATCCTACATAAACAAAAACAGCAATTACAGTTGGCACGAATCCCACGAGTGCTAGTCAAACTTCCAGGACTGATGGTCCAGTGAGTCTTTTCCAAAATGCTGGTTTCACAATTTCAGCAGTTCTGGCAGCATCTTCCTAAAGGGAGGGAACAAAAATTCATAAGATTCCACTTGGCCTTAAAAAAAAAACATCTGTTTGATGCATGAGTGGATTGTTGGCTTTTATTCATCCAGTCAAAAAAGGGTGAAAAATAGGATATTGAACATAAAAGCGTACATGTAAAAATGAAATTACAAAGGGATTTGAGATTAGCAGCTTTTTATAAAGCAAGCTGTTAATAATTTTTCTTTTTTGTTTTGCCAGAGTATTCCCATATCCCTTAAAATCCATTGTAGTTATTGACAGCAGTGATGTCTAATCGTGATGACAGAAGTTTTCAACTTTTTGCTTTCAGTAATTACACTTAGTTCTCTTTGCTTGCTTATTTGGGTCATTGCAAGTCTTGTAGCATATTTGTAGGATATTTCTTTTCAACTTACAGGAACATTTTTGCTCCCTTCCTTTTATTTTTAGAGGAAGTGAGTTTTTGAGAATTGGCTAGTCTGGTAAATACTTGTTCACATAAATACTTGTTCACATAAATCGAAACATAATATATATACTTGCTTGAGTTTTTATTTTGATGTAAAACCATGCAATGAGGAGAAAGAGGGTTTGATAGTAGAAAAGAGCAATTCTACCAAGGTCAATTAAGAATTTTATGAAAGGTGTGTTTTTCCTATTACTGTGCTTTATTAATTCATCTGACAGAATTCACATTGCTGGTTTAATGTCACTAATTCTGTTGCCATAGAATACATTCTTCATGGCTGGATTTAATGAATACCATGTTGAGTTTTTAGTTATTTCTTAGAGAAAATAATTTTAAGACTTGCAACATATTTTAGAAGCCTTATGGATTGTTTAAAATGTAAATGTTGTCATTAAGTAATATGTTAAAGAATGCTCTTGAATTGAATGAAATTTTGATACAAAGGCTGATATTCTGGCTAAGTATTTTCCCAGATGTATTTAATTTTTTTCTCCACTGACTCCCATTGTGCTGTCAAAGGTTAAAGTTAGTTCTGTGGGGGGGATGCATGCAAGTTTCTAATCCCATTTCAATTAAATCTGAAATATGTTCCCTTTTTTGTTTGGGGATTACATGGTACACTAGCTAGGATTGCATATACCTTGTTTGCTATAATGAAAGTGTACTTGTCTGATTTAAAATACGTTCTGCAACAATATTATTACAAAGCAATTAAAACTTAAAGTTAACATTAGTAAATTTAAATAGCCCTGTTATAGTATTAATCAAATAGTGTAAGGAAAGCTTTTAAATGGTTTAAATAATTATGCAACTCTTGGCATAAAAGCCTAACACAAGATAAATCTTTGAAAACTAAGAATTGTGGCTTTTTTTTTTAAACTTTAATTTTAGGCAGCTTGGGCTTTTAGCATGCATCACATTCCACCTCTAGTATAAGTAATTATGCCAGTTTAGTAATTATTAGAGATGAAAGAAATTCAGTAAGACATGAATTCTTTAAAACTTCAGTAGCTTCAGTTTTAGCAGGCATAATGATCAAGTAGCAGTTACCCAGCTGCCTGGGGACCCTGCCACAGCTACAGGCACTGGGCTGATCTTGGGGGTGTCATTATTATGGCAGCACACGCTACCGTTGGCATTTCTATTCTAGATGTCTGATTGCAGAGGATTATAATTTGGTCATTAAAAAAAAATCCAGATTCAAATCTTACTGTCTAGAAATTCCCCTCTTTTAGAAACCCCTCCCGAAAAAGGATAAATGCTTACATTTAAAAATTATTATTTTAAATTGGACACCAATTTTAATTTCATGGGATAGTAAATGCTTTGAAAAATTCTGAAAAGGAAAATATATATGTAAATTTGTCAGTTGCATGTGTATGTGTTGAACATGTGTTGAGCATTTAAAGTCTTGTTTTCAAATGAAGATGATTTGGTTTGGAAAGCATATACTATTCATGCATGAGCGTAGCTGTTTCCCACTGAATGTGGTCAAGTGACTGACATTCAGAATATTCATCTTCATAATTCTGTAGGAATTATGTTTTGGTGTTTTGGTTTCAATAAAAATTTTTATATGTGTGAAATCAAAGGTTTCAGTTATCACAACTCTGTATGAGATATATACATAAGCAATATGTACACACATACAAACATACTCTGACGTTCTATTTAAAATATACTTTGGTTAGTGAATTCATAGCGTTAATCACTTTTTAAGGAAAAAATGGATTGAATTGGATTTTGCCTAATAAAAATTGGTATCATTGTAAAGAATAGAATTTTTTTTAGGAATTAAAATCATTGTACCATTGAGGTTCATTATTTCACTGAAATTATTTCTCCTTTCTTTCTCAAGATGGGCTTTTCCCCAAATTTCTTATCCCATCAGTGTACTATGAGAGATATATCAAGATGGAAAGTTATTTACCTGACGGGAACGAAGGAGATACGTGGTTCTCATTCTCAAGTATAGACAGTAGTCGCATATATTCATACGGAATACATTTGTGAAAACCTATGAAGAGCTGAAGGGTCAATAAGGTGAACAATAAATTCCTGTACTGAAGGGGTGCTGTGACCAGGACTCTAAAAAATATTACAATTTTTTAAACAATATGTTGACTCTTAGAAACACTTTCTAGCATTTCAAATGTGTTCCTTAATGCTATTCCTTTCCTTTACAATAGAACCAGATTAGGTCTAGTAAGCGCATGAATATGACTAAATAGTAATTGCTTTCAGCATTCCTAATGATTTAGCATGTCTCAATTGTTAGAAGTGTATTAGACATATGCTTTCTATCCCTAGTATCACACTTTTGTCTCTTCTTATTTTTATACATTTAAGGGAGTTAAGTATTCACAAACACCACTCTACCAAGTACCAGTGAAGCCAAAAGAGGACTTTTGGTTGGGAAGGTGGTGCCGTCATGAGTTCCAGTGAATGTTTTATTCATTAGCTGTTGTACGGAGTCTGAGATTGCTCTGTGGAGGGTGGTTTGGCGCTGTCAGTGTGTAATATACAAAGTTAGATGTACTTTTTGCGGGCATGAGGCAAGGGGTGAAAAAGAACTGTGGACTCAAGGGAATGCATATTAATTCCTGGAAAGAGTTGGAGAATAAAAACAGAAAAAATTAGTTATGGTCATAAGTATTGTGACTTGGATATTAGTTCCAGTAAGGAGATGGCTGTGGGGTGGAAAGGGCGCAGGGGGCGAGCTCTGATTTGCTGTCTGAACTTTTTTTTTTTGCTGTACGCGGGCCTCTCACTGCTGTGGCCTCTCCCGTTGCGGAGCACAGGCTCCGGACGCACAGGCTCAGCGGCCATTGCTCACGGGCCCAGCCGCTCCGCGGCATATGGGATCCTCCCAGACCGGGGCACGAACCCGTATCCCCTGCATCGGCAGGCGGACTCTCAACCACTGCGCCACCAGGGAGGCCCTGTCTGAACTTTTTGACAAGTCACCTTACCCTCTGTTCTCCAGGATTCGGATTTCCTCTCCGTAGACTGAGGGGGCTCATTTCATCGTTCAACAAGTTTTTTGTTTGTTTTTTCTAGTGCTTATTTTGTCCCACACACTGTGCTAGTTCCAAATATTCAGTTGTGAACCAGACATAAGCTTTGCTCTTATGAAGCTTAGAGTTTAGAAAATCGGATGAGATGTTAAATACTTTCCATTGCTTTTTAATTTGGGGGAAGAAAGCAATGCAAGTGGTGGGAGATATGTGTATATGGTATATTCACTTTTCAGCAAGTTGGGTCAGTTAAAAAAGTTAGATAAAATGAGTTTCAAAAACATTTTTGGCACTGAAAGTTTGGTGAGTTATACTTTTTGAGAATGGGGAGCTTTGTTTTCTCTTATGATTAAAAGGTAGATACGCTCACTTGAACTGAAACCACTAAATACAATAGAATATCTATTTCCAACTCTTTTTGGATTTAGGTCATTGACTTTGCAATATCTTTTAGCCCTCCTAAAAGATCTAGATAATGTTTCTAAAAGCTAATTGTGTGATACTAAAGTAAATGTTTTAAAATTTCAAAGAATTTGTGGCATCCTTGAAATAATTGGAGGCTCTTGGAGAATGTGTATGATATTAATATTAAGAAACAGCAAAACTAAACCTCAATTAAGAGTCCCTAATTGCTATATAAAATCGAGGTGAAACAAGTCATGAGGAATTCATTCCATTAAATATTCAGGAATAGAACACTAAGGAATGAAACAAGTTAGTAATGAAACGTCCATAGCGCAGGTTTAATTATTTTTCCCCAGGGAAATAGGTGAATGCCTTGAAATAAACTTTTACGGAATCATGGATCTTAAGCATAAGACACTTTAGGGATAATGATATTGGTTGTCCTGATGGTCTTCATGTTCAAAGACGTGAGTGCAGAATCAGCGGTGATGGTGGAGTGTAACTGACCAGAGAAAAAGACGATCACATGAAATCCCTTTTGCTTCCTCCAAAATCATATATGTCATTTTCATAAGTATTGCATCACTATACCAAATTTTTAATCTTCAAAATAAAACCATTACAAGACAATAACAGCATTTTATAGCTCCCGTTAATTGTAACTGTTTTTTATACTTGCTGATTTGCATATTTAAAATCCAATATGAGTGTGATGGTCTGGCAGACCCCTGGAATGGCTTCCTAGCTCTGTCTTTGCCTCTGGGTCCCTCAGGCCAGGAGAGGGTCAGCCAGGTGCCTGACTCATACTAAGTGCTCAGTAAACTTCTGTGGAACCAAAGTCACTTTTTTTTTTTTTTTAACCAAAGGAATGTGTTGATGACTTCTGAGTTCCCTTCTCTCTCTAACATCGTAGAATTCTCATATTGAAAAATTGTAATTCTTGCAAGTTGTTCAGTAATTCATATTAATGGGGCAGGGATGCTTTTAAAATTGTGAACTTGATTGGGTTGTAGCTGAGAACAAAATCAAACAGCAGAGGTTAGAAGGTCTTATTTTTCACTGTGATTTCTTGTCCAGACCCCCTATTTAGGGAACTAGCACAGAAAGAAACATGAATTACACACTGAACCATTCTCAGGGCCTTTATAAGGATTCTGACTCTGTTCAAACTCTGGAATTTTCATAGAGCAGCTTTCAGCTTCTAGATGAGAACCTTGGGCCAGTGACCAATTCACCCCACTAGGGGTTTGTCATATCTCAACTGGGAGCAGCCCTAATAGCAGCAGCTACCTTGAACTAGAGTTTGTCTTTATGTGTGAGTGACTCACCAACTCTATATTTGCCTGGGTCTCGGGTGGGTTTTTGCAGTGGGAATAGGTGTGAATCTGCAGCTGTGCAAGGTCAAAGTGTGTTGCTTTAAGGACAGCATTTTAATTTAGTTTGATTTACGCTGGCTCCTCCTCTTCAATTCGTGTCCATCCATTTGCCCAAATGCTGGTACCACGTTCATAAAGCAACATTTCCCAAACCTTTAATGATTTTCCTCGCTTCACTCCTCCAGGCTTAGACTGTGGATTCTCAGGTTGGTTTTGTACGATAATAAAGACTTGAATATTGTTTTCATTTCTTAAGATTCATCTCATATCTTCTGTGGGGCTTTTTCTGACCCACCCGAGTTAAAATGACTCCTCTCTTTATTATCCCTTCCATATCTCATATGTCATAGAAATATGACAATACCTTGGTTTTCTGGTTTGTCGACAAGCTTTCTGAGAGCAGAGTTCTGTGTTTCTTTTCTTTGAATCCCCATAGCCTAAAATTAGGTGGTAAACAAACAAGCATACAAATGCACAAACAAATGCATTAATGCACTCATGTGTTTAATCAACAAATATTTACTGCACATCCATCATTTACCAGTCCTGGAGTGCTAGGAGTTGGGGATGCTTTAAAGGAGACAGATAGGGTCTATGCTCTTGTGGAGTCACAGCCAAGCAGTGGAAATACATTAAATGAACAATTCAGTAGATACTAATAATTTATAATTAGGTGAAGGGAAAGCCCTGGTGTTATGGGAACATTTCCCAGAGATATGAGTGAGGTCAGGGAGGGATCCTGGAAGGAGCACTTTCAAACCAAATCTGAGGTTGAATTTTTTTTTTTCTTTTTTTTTTGCGGTACGCAGGCCTCTCACTGTTGTGGCCTCTCCTGTTGCGGAGCACAGGCTCCAGACTTGCAGGCTCAGTGGCCATGGCTCATGGGCCCAGCCGCTCCGTGGCATGTGGGATCTTCCCGGACCGGGGCACGAACCCGTGTCTCCTGCATCGGCAGGCGGACTCTCAACCACTGTGCCACCAGGGAAGCCCTTAATATATTTTTGAATGGAAAGCATTGAGCATGCTCATGCATGCTACAGGAATTCTTACTGAGTACCAATTATGTGTCAGGTGCTAAGGATACAGTAAGGAAAAAGTCAGACCCAGTTGCCCATGGGTTTCACAGATCTAACAGTCTATGAAGACATATTTAGATGACTCTATGTGTCCCTCTTAATGTTGTTTAACTCCAAACTGTACTTAGGTTTGCAACAATGGTATACATTCAGTTAATACAAATGGTACCTATTATTTGCAGATGACTAACTTGTGTACAAGTTCTGGCCATCGTTTGTACACGGGCCTGGTTTTTCCACTCTAAGTAAACTACCCTAACTATATTTCTTGAGTTTTTCATCACTTAGATCTATTTATTCTTCCAAATATCTGAATTTCTTATAATTCTTATAATGCTGTCTAAATATGGGATAAACTCACTCATTTTGGCATCATAAGAGAATTTAACAACTCTCCTCTCCATTTAACCTCATAGATAATTAGGAAAATATATACGAATCATGTAATATGTTTCTGCTTATGATCTTTACAAGTTCTTAGCACATTTTCCACATCAAGGAGCAAATACTAGAATATGACAGTGCATCAACAATTCATGAGCATATTCTGTAATTGAAAACTTACATAGAAAAACTGCAGAAAGATTATAAAAAACAGTAATCTACCTACCAACGCTCTTCTTTTTTTTTTCACTTTTCAGCTCACATTTTTAAAACATTTTCTGTTGTCTCTATTCGTGATGGTATTATTCACAAAGTCCCAAAAGACAGTCTATGACAGGATGTTTGAAGCTACAACCCTTATCACCATGCACATAATTCTCTAAGCCAAGTCTTAGTGAGATGCATCCATACCCTGGACAGGCTAATAGTGTCCCCCCTACCCCCAGTCTATCTGTAAGTAGAGCGTTCCTATACAACCTTTTGTATAGGAACTGGTGTATAGCAAGGAAGCATTTACCTTAGGACACATCTTGCTAACAGATGCACAAAATAAATCGAGATAAAGCACAGATGCTCACAGACACAGTTCAAAGCTCTGGTGGCTTGTTGCTGCGACGCCCAGTGTAGTTCCTGGGGAAGGAGTTGGTGGTGCCACTCTTGCTGCTGGGGGGTGAGCACTGCCTCTATAACGGCTGGACTTGCTGCAAAACAAACTCACGAATGCTATTCTTGCTTTCCACCTTCTTTTCTAAATTCGAAAATCCTCTTCGGATTTCTTTCAGTTAGAGAAAGCAGGTACTAATGTAGATCTTTCATAAAATCAAAGTGGCGGAAAGCGAACTTACAAAAAGCTGGGGATATTGGTGATGTGTTGTCCCTGCCAACTGTTCTTTAAATAGGTATTCCACCGTTATTTAGAGGAGGAGGATTCTAGTGGTAATGTCTTCGGCAGCAAACTGGACCATTCTTAGATGGCAATGCATATATGTGGGTATCTTGGGTATCTTTTATTCCCAAACAAAAGTGGGAGCTCTCTATGTTGTCTTCCCTAAGTTTATTTCCTAGAAATCCCTCCATATCAACACTTAAGACCTTTCCCTTTATTCTAACAACTGTATCCATTGTATGATGTTCTATCATTTATTTCTATTTTTTTACTTGTTTATTTTACTATTTACAAATGTTGCTTCAGTGAGCACACACACATCCTCGCTAACATGTGTGATTATATATATGGTGTAAATTTCTAAAAATGGAATTCCTGGATAAAGGGAACACCCATTTAACATTTTGATAGATATTGCAAATGTGCCCTCCACGGAGGTAATGCCAGTTCACACTGCTGTTAGCGACAGGATTAGAGAGTGCCTGTGTTTAAATACTTTATCTTTACTGATGTGGCTTGTGAAATAAACAAAATGGTATTTCATTGACACTTTAATTAGCATTTCTGTAATTATGAGCATCTTTTCATATGTTTACAACCATTTGTATTTATTTTTCTGTGAATTGCCTTTTTATTTCCTTGACTCTTTTATCTTTTGGTTTGAAAGAGCAGCTCATGTTAATAAGAAAATTAGTCCTTTTTCTGACTTACATGTTGCAAATATTTCCCCCAGTTTTTCTTTTGACTTTGTGGGTGGTAATTTTTTTTCTTCTGCCATACAGAAGTTTAAATGGTTTAATTTTCAGTTTTGTCAGGCTTTCCCTTGTAACTAATAGAGTTTGTGTCTGACATAGAAAGGTTTTTTCTTTTTTCTGATCATTCTTTTAGTTCTGTCTTCTCATTACACGGGCTTCAGAGTCTTGTCTGCCCCCCTTCACCCTTCTAGGTCCAGCACCCAAGCATATTTGTGGAAATATAATAGGTGCTTAGCAAACATTTAGTAAATGGGTCAGTAAAGTATGGTGGTTAAGAGCATGGGTGTTAAGTCAGACTCCCTGGGTTGAAATTTCAGTCTGTGGACCTTGGGCAAATTATGAAATCACTTGGAACTACAGTTTCTGTATCTGTAAGTGAGGGTAATAATAGTACCTAATTCATAGGGTTGTTGTGAGAATTCAGAGTTAATTCATGTAAGCTCTTAGAATAGTCTCTGTCAGATAAGAAATACCTAGTAAATGTTTCTTACTCTCACTCTCAAAGGTCTTCTCCCTTTTGTGGGGAAACCCTTCATCCCATGGGCTACAAGTCTTTTCTGTGGATTTCTAGGTACCAGTGTGGCTGGACACAGCTTTCAGAGGCCTGCCTTGGATGGGTCCCTTGTGGACATCTTCGCTGGGTTCAGTCTACCATGACCAGTCCCTTCCCACTGGCCAAAGCAGCCCTTGATTCCAAGCTTCACTTTGCTTTGCCAATGTAGAGAGAGTTCTGAAGGAAAAAATCCTGCAGAAATTCCAATTAAAAGATAATGGAAACATAAAGTGGAGCTAATTAATTTTAGAGCCTCTGCCATCTTCTTGGTAAGTCAGGTCTTTGTGGTTCTTTGAAAAAGGGCCATCACTAAATACTAATTTGCAAAGGTAGGCTAATCGTTCTTAGGAGAGAAGGTAGAGACAAATAATTCACGTATCATTATGAAGGTTTAATCATACTAGATTGATTAATAATCCTTAAATTAAAAAGGTAAAAAAAAAAAAGGTAAATCTGGGCTTGAGTTTATAAAGGAATTAGCCGAACAAGGGGATGATTTTCTATATCACCATACCCATCAGTAAATTGATCTAGAAGCATTTTCTTCTAGGCTTCAGAGAGGAATTCTGTGTTGTCTAGAAGTGGTACGAGTAGAGGGTGTACAGATAGAATGTGTCTTGCTGACTGGCTGTTACCTACCAGTCCATGCCTGGCTGTGTCTAGCCGCTGCTTTAATTTTATGTGAAACCTTATTTTGGGGCAGATTGTCTGAATTTTCTCTGCTCTTCATTTCTTCTTCATTCTCTTCTGCAGTAAGTCCTAACTGGTCAGTTTGCTTTATTTTTATTTCCCCTTGCCTTCCCTTGCTCATTTAGTCACCAGTCCTCTCTGTGTTTAGTTCATGAAATCACCCAGTCCCCACTCCCAGATTGCTGGGCTCTGACTGTCCCTTTGGGCTTTAGAAACCCAGCTTGTGCCGTTGCCCGCTGGTTGACCTCAGTACTCATTTGTCTGATACTCTGGGCAGACACTACCATGTCTTTTTATTTTAACTAAATTATAACTGTCATAAAGTTGTCCTTCTATACGGACAAAGCCTAAAACCTTAATACATCCAATCAGATGACTTTCAAATATCCATTTATACTTTTTCCTTCAACCTTAATGCTAAACGAAGTGAAAGAAATAGTAATTGAAAATCAGGGTGGAGAGAGTCAAGAGGATTGTGCGAGGCCACTTTTAATGAGTGGAATATCCTTAAATGATAGTAAGTGACAAAGGAAATTCCACTTTGAGATAATTTGAAATAGATATCCTAGAAGACTCTTTAGAAAGGGCTGGCGTGGCCTTTCAGTTTCCTAACAGGTCGGCCCTGGCTGGGGCTGGATGTCTTGTTAGAGAAGAGGTGAGAGGCCAGGGAAGTGCAGTGGCCCAAGCGGGGCAAGGATGCTGGAGCACCCATCTACCCTGACGTCTCCAAGACCGGAAGAGCTTCTGTGCCCCATCCCAAGTCGCACTAGGACTTTGTGATAGAATAGGGAAGAGTCTCAGTCTCTTGATTTCTGATTCTAGGAGTTGCCTCTCACGGCTGTACACATTCTAGGCTGTAGAAGGTAAAGTGACTTTCCCCGTCCCTCTCAGCCTCTCAACAAAAGCCAGAATCCTAGACCTCCTGCCCTGTGAGAGTCACCTTCCTTAGTCTAGTGTTAGCTGTCAAGGTCTCAGGCTTTTGTCCCCTATTAGTGTGTCGCAATCAGTTGACCTGAGGGATACCATGCCTGATGACCTGGTTTTGAATCCTGCATGTTATGAAACCTACTAAGCCTCAGTTTTCTTACCAATAAAATGGTAAGAATCTATTTCACAGGGCTGTTGTATTAGGTAACACATGTAAGATGCCTAACAGGTATCTTAGCAGCCTCTTAGAAAGTTTGTAAGTAGTACCAGCTTTTGATTATGGGTGAAGTTCATGGGGAAGCTGAGGAAGCAGACACAGTTCTTCCTCTTCATCTTTCCCTCTTCTGCAAAGTCCAGAGGCATGCATGGCACAGTCTGTGGCTGCCTTGTCTCTTTGTGTAGAACAGAAACTATTCCCCCTCCTGGAGAAAGTCTAAGAGGAATGGTGTAAGTTTTTATATTCAACTTTGTAGAGCAGAAACTATTCCCCCTCCTGGAGAAAGCCTAAGAGGAATGGTGTAAGTTTTTGTATTCAACTTTGTAGAGCAGAAACTATTCCCCCTCCTGGAGAAAGCCTAAGAGGAATGGTGTAAGTTTTTATATTCAACTTTTAGTAACCATTCTCTACAATTAAAGGGGGGTAATGGAGCTGGAGCTCTGGTGAGTTCATTCTTTATGGCAAATACTTTGTATTTGGGCACCTCTTTAATGTTTCTAAAGACACTGTGTATCTATTTCATTTGATCTTAAGTGAATCTTGTCAGTTATCATTGTCTCAGTTTTATAGATGAGGAAACTGAGGCACAGACACAGATTTCATCCCATTAGCATGGCTGAAGCAGAAAAAGAATGTAGATTTCCTGACTTGAAAATAGGCAGGCTTGAGTCTCAGAATTTTCTAATAGAAGAAGCCAAAGCCAATCTTAAGCCAAAGCAAGAGGTGGAAATAATGAATCCTCTGGCCACCACATTCTCCCCTCTTGTGTTCCTTTTGCTTTAAGCATTTTGATCTCAGTTCCCTCTACTATTCCACCCCCAACCCCCAAAAGTTACTTCTACAAGAAAAAAAAAATGATATTAGTCAGTTACACCTGAGAGAGAATTGAAAGCAGTGGAAACCTGACAAATCTCTAATTGTGTGATTAAAGGCTTTGGCTTCAGATAAAAGAATCGCATGCCTCAGAAAGCTGATCTGGGAGGTATTTTAGAGAAGGTCGGAGTGGGGTGCAGTGCTGGAGTGAGGGACCCAGGAGTGTTTTCCCATTGCTGGTGAGTTCTCAGCAGAAATACTTACAGAGGTTGAGTGGACTTTCAAAGGTGTTCTTCTGGTTGCTGTCACTGAAAGGTCAGGAGATTTGCTTAGGTCGAGCCCTCCACCAGTTTGAGTGATAGGAGAAGTGACCGATGACTGTGCCTGAAACATTGGAGCAATGCAGCTGACTTTGGGCTGAATAGTTCCTGGTAATGTCACATTGGGTGTTTTAAATACACTGTGTGGAGAAGCTAGGGGAAAAAACAATTCACATTTCCCACTGGCAGGTTACCATCCTGAAGCAATGTCTGCTTTCTTTCATTTGAAATATGCCACTTTTCCATGCAAATTTGCTTTGTTGTTGTGACAAGATGGACACCCGTGTTGGATGTGGGCTGTCCCGAGGACTGGTGGGACATCGATGCTATCTATGGAGGGAATCGGCAACGACCTGTCACCATCCCTAAAGAAATGATGCCAATTCTGATGTCTTAGAGATGAGAGCTCAGAGATGGCACATATATATATATATATATATATATATATATATATATATATATATATATATTTTTTTTTTTTTTTAATAGTGTTGGCTAAATACAAACTTTCAAAAGGGTTGGATTTTTTAAAATTGCAAGCAGCAAGTAGTAGAATTGACCAGATTAGTGTCCTTATTATTCTTTTAAGAAAATAGAGTGAGATCTCCTGGCTCACCATCTGAGAACATGTTCCTTCTCCAGTGAAAATTATGTTTCTGAATGTTATATATATGTGTATATTTATATATATATATTTCTGCTTATTAAATTACATGGTAAAAACCAAAAATGGTTAAATATGGTTATTTATCAGCCATTCCGCCCTATGTGTGATTGATTTAGTTGATTTTACTTTATGCATATTTGGGGATTATCTGATAATAAATCATTTAAAATGTTTATGTGAAATATATACTATTTATATCTATATCTATGCTCATTATCTTGACAAGACAGGATTGAAACAATGTAAGTGGGAATATATTTCCACAAACGACTATTAATTTATAGTTACTAAGATAATGGCATACACGTTCACTTTCAGTTCTATCTGGGTAGCTCTGTAAATTGTGTATTGATTATGCTAATGGCACGGGTGTCTTTATTACTTGTCTGCAGATACATGCAGATGGAATGCACATTTGGCAAGGTTGTCATTCTGTAGCAAAAGGTGCCTTATTAAAATCTGTTTTTTGGAGATATTGCATTAGAACTAAAGAAAAACATTAAACTCATGGAAACATAAGCAGTTCTTGTGTTCTAGGAAATGAAAAGTGCAGTTAAAAAGTTAAAAAATGATGCTCTTTTATTCCCTTTGTTTCAAATTCCTTAAGGAAAGTGTTTCAGAAATGGTACTAAATCAATAATGATCTATTTTTATAGCTTATTTTTGGTTGTGTGGCCTTCCTTGTTTTGTTTATCAGGCTGAAGGAATCTTAGACATTTAGGGTTGCCTATATTTTAAAATTTATTAGCCCAACTAGAGGAGAACAAAATGAATTTTTTCCAATTATACATAAATTTTCTTGTAATTTGTAATAGCTCATAAGTCATAAATCACAGCCTCACTTTTTGTTCTGATCTTTCATTATACAAACATTTGCCTTATTTTATAGGATTTTTCTCTTTCCTTCTTTCTTTTTCGCTGAGCCATCATGTTACCAAATAAGTTGTTTAGAAACTACTTTCTTATCTTCCTGAATGGGATCATTTCTTAGAAATGTGGGCTGTACACTTACTTGTGTGCCAGCTCGAAAGGAAAGAAAAAAATCTTAAAAAAATGTTGTTTTAAAATTATTTTCCACTTTATTTTAGTGACAGTTTGATCCCCAGTTTGTTTGAGAACCAGTTGGAGCTTCGGAAGGGGAAAAAGCAAAAAAATAAGCAAAGTTTTTCACGTTCCTGAGCTATATGATTCCATTTAGTGGGATAATAATGCTCCATCCAGATCTTGTGTTTAATTCACAACCTTTAGGCAAAACCAGTTGTCCCGTCTTTCAAATATATCATTACAATTAAGAAGAGGAACTTCCCGGGCTTCCCTGGTGGCGCAGCAGTTGAGAGTCTGCCTGCCGATGCAGGGGACACGGGTTCGTGCCCCGGTCTGGAAAGATCCCGCATGCCGCGGAGCGACTGGGCCCGTGAGCCAAAATTGCTGAGCCTGCGCGTCTGGAGCCTGTGCTCCGCAACAAGAGAGGCCGCGATAGTGAGAGGACCGCGCACCGCGATGAAGAGTGGCCCCCGCTCGCCACAACTAGAGAAAGCCCTCGCACAGAAACGAAGACCCAACACAGCCAAAAATAAATAAATAAACAAAGACATCATATAAAATGATGATAAAATTATTTTTAAAAAAAGAAGAGGAACTTCCCAATTTAAAACAAAAGCAAAAATAAAGTCACCAATAAAGAGAATGGAGTGATAATATTTGAATGATTTTTGTGAATGAGATTGGAGTTTATCATCTCAGAATTTAAAGATGAGCATTGTTACATTGCAGCAAACGGATATTTCTTGTTCAAAGCAAAACTTTCTCCCTAAGCTAGTGTTTCTGTAATTGTTGACATAGGTAACTTTGTGTCCAATTAAGAAATATTGTTACAGTTGGATTGGTGTTATCTAAAATAGCTGAAGTCATAAGAACAGTTGGTAGAAGTATCAGAAAGTATGACGCCTGAAATATAAAACTTTTCTTCCCAGATTTTCTTTGGCTGGGACGGAGTAATGCTTCCTCGCTGTGCTACTATACCTGAGGCTTATTGGTTACATGTAAAGAAGAAATAACTAGACTTTTCCCCAGATATCCAAATGCCTGAATCCTAGTTTCAAAACGTGTTTCCTTTATTGTTGTAGTTGCCCTAAGAAGCATTTTTCAAGGTACCTGGTCATTACGTGCTAAAAACTATGCATAAATCTTTTAAAAATAATTTGTTTTCCTTCAGAGTGGATTTTTAGCAGTTTTAGAATCACTTGGCTGTAGCAAATTAGACCTGTATATCTGGACATTAAAAATATTTTTATGTAATATTTTTTCTGATATAAAATGGAAGAAAGGGTCCATGAGGCTTGGTGTAATACTGAGCATAAGGATGTAGAAGTTGGTTTTGTTTGTTTGTTTGTTTGTTTTTGTAGGGAGTTAAGGACTATACTCAGATGTTATCAACAGCCCCTTCTCAGTGAGCCAGCGATGTTGAGCATGAAGGTATCAGGGTAACTGGAAGAATCAAGAGTCTTAAATCTGGCGAGAAGAAAGGTGTATGCCAAGAAGCGTCACAAAACAAAACAAAAACAACAATAAAAAGACATTGGAGAGTTCACTGGAAACCCTTCATCTAGGGGAAAAACAAAACAAAACCTTTGCAGGATAATTTTTTTCTTTTTCTATTAGGTTAGATAATTTTGAGTTTGTGTCCCCATTTTAGTGTTTCCATCTCATATTTGCCCTGTTGACTTGTTATCATTTTTTGTGGTTTCTCGCACTATTTTCTTCCACACGAAGGCTAAGCTTTTAATGTGAATGTTCTAATGTTTTCATTTGGCTTTATATTATTGACAGTAGTGGTCTAGTGTTATTACTTTGTCTTTCAAAAAGGATCATGGACTACGTGTGGAATCATGTTAACTTAAACTAAGGGTTAATTTCTTTTTCCTAAAAGATGGAATAAAAGAGAGTTATTAGAATCAGTACCTGTTTTTGTCCTTAGTCAAAATTTGCATTTATGTTTCCTTGGCTTTGTGTGTGTTTGAAATAAGATGAAAGTAAAAGGAATCTCACCAAAAACCTCTTAAGTCCCAGGAAGTGTCACCGGGGCCTTTGCAAATCTCTTGCACTAGATTAAAAAGTTAGCTGGTGTGATTGTGATATTTCTGTCCAGTCTGTCTCCAGCTTTGGCTTTATTGGGATTGTGGATAAAAGGCAAAATCTGGGTGTGAAGATAGTGAAGAAAGCAAGTCATTAGCCTTGGATGATACACCTATTTTAAAGCCAAGATAGCAAGTTCATCTATGGGACTGGCTCTACCATGCCTGATGCCTGGCTGTCACTGAGACAGCTCCCCATTTTCTTAGGGTCACAGTCAGTCCTAAGTCCTCCGAATCCTGTTTCTGGGATGCCTCCCATGACCTCCTTTCTGCTATTGATTTAGCTTGCTCTCTTGGACTTCTTCCCTGCATTATGTCAGACCCTTCATACTGGTCTCCCTGCTTCCAGGTCTGGTCTCTTTCCAAACCGTCTTCTTAATCACCAGTGGGGCATCTCTCTAAAATGTAAATGCGATCAGTTGCTCTCCTTAAAATCCTTCAATGATTTTTCATAGCGCCAAGGTTAACATTTGAACATTTAGTTCACAGTAGTTCCTTCGTGATCTTCCCAATTTTCTAGCCTTGTCCCTGCCACTGCTCCCCTTTCTTTCCTCTCTATCCAGAGCTCTTCATCTGAGTAACACAGAAGAGCTTGCACTTCCTGGAAAGCATCATGTTTCGCATCTCTGCCTTTATATATGTTTCCTCTTTTCAGAGAGCCATCTTCTACTTGCCCTCAGTGCTACCCATTCTTTCTTTCTTTCTTTCTTTCTTTCTTTCTTTCTTTCTTTCTTTCTTTCTTTCTTTCTTTCTTTCTTTCTTTCTTTCTTTCTTTCTTTCTTTGCGGTACGCGGGCCTCTCACTGTTGTGGCCTCTCCCGTTGCGGAGCACAGGCTCCAGACGCGCAGGCTCAGCGGCCATGGCTCACGGGCCCAGCCACTCTGCGGCATGTGGGATCTTCCCAGACCGGGGCACGAACCCGCGTCCCCTGCATCGGCAGGTGGACTCTCAACCACTGAGCCACCAGGGAAGCCCCATTCTTTAAAACTTAGCCCAATTTTGCTACTCTTTCTGTAACATTTTCCTGCTCCGCACCATCTGATTTAAAAGCCTGTGGGCTGGGCTTCCCTGATGGCACAGTGGTTAAGAATCCACCTGCCAAGGCATGGGACACGGGTTCAAGCCCTGGTCCAGGAAGATCCCACATGCTGTGGAGCAACTAAGCCCGTGTGCCACAACTACTAAGCCTGTGCTCTGGAGCCTGCGTGCCACAACTGCTGAGCCCGCGTGATACAACTACTGAAGCCCGTGTGCCTAGAGCCCATGCTCCACAAGAGAAGCCACCACAATGAGAAGCCCATGCATTACAACGAATAGTAGTCCCTGCTCGCCGCAACTAGAGAAAGCCCGTGCACAGCAACGAAGACCCAACGCAGCCAAAAATAAAAATAAAAATAAATAAATTTATATATATATAAAAAAAAGCCTGTGGGCTTTTAAAAGTCTGTGAGCTCCTCCATCCGAGCAGTTATCCCTCCTTCTGCAGTCGTTGGTTTACTCATCTCTCTCTCCCCCTTCCCCAGTGCTTGCCAGCTCTTCTCATGTCATGGCACACGCAGAAAAATGATAAGTTTTGAAGGAAACACTTGGATAAATGGAGAGGCAACTGGCCTGCAGTTTCCAGTTATCTCAAGCTGTATGTGGCCGCTTCGAGGGCGGAAAGGATCAATATCCTTGAACACCTGAACCTGCTTTTGACCCACTGGTTGGGAAACTGCAGCAGATTGCAAGCTCCTTGGGACAAGGACCAGGTCTTAGACCTTGCATCTCGAGGGCCTTAGCCAAATGCCTATTACTGTGTGGGTGCTCAGAAAATGTTTGTTTACTGAAGGTGTGACAAGGCAACCACAGTCACTCCAATTGAAGGTTAAATGACTAAGACAGGGATCTGTTTATAAATACTCTGTATGAAAGTTGGAGTGCTAAGATGGCTTTGTTCTAAATTTCATGTTAAAGATAAAGAGAGATGAAGAAGAGGAAAGAAATTTGAGTAAGATTCCGATTGGAAGCCAAGAAACGTTTTATTTGGTTCCAAAATGTGCATGTATATTTTTTGTTTTGTGTGTTTGTGTGTTTTAACCTCTCCCCAGGCTTATTTCCTCCCACTCAGCATCCTCCTACAAGGAATTTCACTGTAGAAAGAAAAGTGGTAATAAATTCATGTTAGGCATGTGCTCCTTCATAATAGTGCACCTGTGATATTTCTCTTTGGTCTTCAAGGATCATGATAGACCTGTAGAACAATCAAGCAAAACCACAGAAATTCTAAACTTCAACTGTGTGATTCTATTTAACATAGAGATAATTCTTCTTGTCTGAGAAGATTTTAGAGACAAAGGAGAGAACAGTACATGAAAAGGTTTTTTGTTGTTTTGTTTTTTCCTTTTTTTCTGTAAAACAATTTAATAACTTTCACAGAATAGAGTGGTTAGAAGATAAACATTGCAGGAAAAGTAAAAAGAGCATGTTTTGATCCTTGACCACTTGAGCTCTTTAGACCTGCTGGCATCAGCCAGGTCTCAGCCTGGGAGGGCTGGCCCTGTCCTGAAGCTAAAGTTCCAGGAATGCTCATCCTTGGCCACCTCACTGATTGCTTTTGTTTTTGTTTCCTTTTGTTTGTTTACCTTTTCTTGAGAGTAGAAAAAAATGTGAGGTAACAGAGTAGCAGGTGGGTGTGGGCCAGATGGTGCATTCCTTCATTAGAGCCTGCTCGAGATTTTATAAACAGTGGACGATTTATTTTCCCTAAATCTGTTTTCATCTTATGGGATTTCCAGTGAGAATGCACGTGTAGAGCCCAGAAAGCACAAAATAATGATCCCACCCTTTGGTGTTTGAAAAGGAGGGATGCTCCTCGTTAACTCTTGGTAAACCGAAGGTCACTTTTCCTCTGTTCTTAGAAAGTTATCAAGATACACCAGTGGATGGGATTTGAACATACTTGGAGGGGAGGAGTGCTTTCAGACATGGTTTGCTCTAAATAGGAGTAGTATCTGGTTTTCTTTTTAGGTGTGGGACTTCTAAAGATGTCAGTAAACCCTAGAAGGCCAGTTGTTGTGACCACATGTGAGCTTTAAAAACAACACCGTTCTCCATGTCTGCGTCTTTATTCCTGTGCTGCCCCTAGGTTCTTCAGAACCTTTTTTTTTTTTTAGATTCCATATATATGTGTTAGCATACGGTATTTGTTTTTCTCCTTCTGACTTCACTCTGTTTGACAGTCTCTAGGTCCATCCACCTCACTACAAATAACTCAATTTCATTTCTTTTTATAGAGAATGGACTTGAGGACATGGTGAGGGGAAGAGTAAGCTGTGACAAAGTGAGAGAGTAGCATTGACATATATACACTACCAAACGTAAAGTAGAGAGCTAGTGGGAAGCAGCCGCATAGCACGGGGAGATCAGCTCGGTGCTTTGTGACCACCTAGAGGGGTGGGATAGGGAGGGTGGGAGGGAAACGCAAGAGGGAGGAGATGTGGGGATATATGTATACATACCGCTGATTCACTTTGTTATACAGCAGAAACTAACACACCATTGTAAAGTAATTATACTCAAATAAAGATGTTAAAAAAACCCAACAACATCAGACAATTCATTATTATTTGCACAAGATTATTGTTAACTTGAGGTGCATCATTTGTAGTCATTTTGGGACATTTGAGTGTGGAATGCATTTGTTTAAATTATTTGTTTACCTATTCACCATAGGGTTCCTCAAAATAAGACCTGGGTTATAGTGCTCTTTTTATTTTCAGAAGATATCCTTGGAAGAAAAAACTTAGGCAGCTTTCCAAAATAACAAAAACATATTTTTACCAGTCCCCTAGTAATGTAGTGTTGAGGCCACTTTTTCTTGAACATCTTTTTTTTTTTTTTTTTTTTATAGTTTTAGGTAATTAAGTTCCAGGAGGTCATGGTCATCACATGTTCTTTTTTTTAAGGCAGTATGCATATTTTAGCTGTTATTTTTGAACTTACTGGCACTATGTGGGTTGCTTTAAGATTGAGTAATTCATGCCATGGTTGTTTAATTTGGTGAAAAGCTGGCTATGACCAGAGAACAAACTATAAGGAAATGGTCCAGTTTTAAGTTTGTGTTTGTGTTTGAGTATTTTGGGTTCATTCATCTCTTGCCAATGTTAGTTGTTAAGTAGTCTTCTTGCGTTCATATTTACATCATCCTCAGAACCCTGTGTTTCTTCCACTCTTATAAAAATGTACTGGTTTGTAAGGTAGAGCCTCATGCTTAGAGTCAACCAGGAAAAGCCTCATTTATATCTCCAGCGAGAAGGACAGAGGGCCTGGGCTGCATACTCACTGCCAGAAGTTTTTATAGTAATACTTTGTATCTAGGCTCTGGCTCTTACCATTAAATGTGCTTTTTATAGAGTACCAGGTTATAAATGTAGTGTAGCTACGGCATATTAATCTTACTGCAGAGATTTAATGAGGCAGTTGTTTTGCGATGGACAGTACAGGGAGCAGAGAGCAACAGAGTTTTACTTTACCACTGAGCTGCAGAAATATTCCTTGCCTGGTAATAATTATAACCACATGATCCCTTAGTTTTTCTTTCTTTTGCCAGTGCTTTTCCATGCAAAAGTGGCTTGGAAGGAGGTCCATTTCTAGGCAGTGAAATGGATTGGAAATTGGGCTGTTTTCTCAGTGGTTTGACATTTTAACTTTGATCAGGCATGGGATCCTTGTTGTACAGAGAGAAATATGTAGGATGAGTTTCAAGAATACAGATAGTCTTTGCCAGTCCACTGAGATGGGTTTTAGATATTCATTACTTTTACTTGACTTTTATATAGGTTATAAAAAGTAAATGTGGTGAAACCTCATTTTTACACGGACAGAACAGAATTTCTGCTGGTTGGCCTCAAACTGATCCCACACTTGAAATTAATTGAAGGCCATGCGTTTATGGCCTCCAACACTTTTAAGCCAGTGCAGTTTTTCATTTTCCCCAAAGTTGTAATTTTATTAAACCAAGTTTTAGCAATAACCACCCTTACGAAAAGGAGGATGAGAAGAAGGAAGGAACCACCCATCAGGGAACATAATAAGGGGAAAAATTACACTTCTTTTAAATTTCCATTTACAAGTAACGTTAACAAAATCGGAAACAGAGAGCTGCCATTTATTTTTACAGTAATAGTTGTGTCTTTTATCTGGGTCTGAACACTTTCAGTCCAGTGCATCATAGGGACCCTTCTGAAGGGATGAGCCTGAAGGTTGCTTGGGCAGAGGTCATTTGTGATGGATGAAACGAATCTGGGTGGCCTCCTCTAGGGCAGAGAACAGAGTGGTGCCTGTGGCTATGATGGGGTTTGTGGTGGCAGTGCAGGGGGCTGTGCGGATATCTTAAAATATTGCCCTTTGGGTGGGTTTGTAGTACAACAGTAGAGTTGGAATAACAGCTGTCCGTCCTGCAGTGGTGTTCAGGTTGGAGCAGTGCTTATAGGGACGGACCTTGTATTTATAACTCCTTGGGCTGAAGTCAGAGGTCTGAATGGCTAGCAGATCAGTACAGTTATTTCTTATGACTGACTCTCAAAGGGCTTTATAAAAACTACATAACTAAGGCCATGTGCAATTATCGAAGTGTAGCCGCCTGTGGGAAAGAAATGGTTGACAGTGTCAGCTTTCTAGAATCTTCCTACCTCAACTGCCATTAGGAATGGAAACTCCTAACGGAAATGAACACATCTTTTGTTTTTTTTGTTTTGCTTTTTTTTTTTGGCTGCGTTGGGTCTTCGTTGCTGTGTGCGGGCTTTCTCTAGCTGCGGTGAGCGGGGGCTGCTCTTCATTGCGGTGCGCGGGCTTCTCATTGTTGTGACTTCTCTTGCTGCGGAGCACGGACTCTAGGCAGGCAAGCTTCAGTAGTTGTGTCACGTGGGCTCAGTAGTTGTGGCTCGCAGGCTCTAGAGCACAGGCTCAGTAGTTGTGGAGCATGCGCTTAGTTGCTCTGCGGCATGTGGGGTCTTCCCGGACCAGGGCTTGAACCCGTGTCCCCTGCCTTGGCAGGCGGATTCTTAACCACTGCGCCACCAGAAAAGCCCTAAACCCATCTTTCGAATGGGCAAGAAAGAATTCCTCCTGGATGTGGAGGTTGGCAAAAAAAAAAAAATCTACTCTCAGGGAGAGAGTCTGGGTTTCCAGGACTCATTGTGCTACACCAAAGCATCATAGGCTATAATCGCACCCACCCCCCAGAGGGTCCCTCTTACGTGGTGACCTAAAAAGCAATTCGCCAGTTGGCTGGAGCTTGAATCCTGAAGTTGCAGCAGAAGTGAATAAGCTTGACTGACTTCAGCCCCTGAAGGATTCTATCTGTAAATGCAGAAGTGGAAGCAAAACCATTTTTTATTAGTCTTAAAATGACCCTCATTTTAATAACTAGCCACAGTGTCAGAAGCATGGACTGGGGTCATTCTTTAGTTGTTAAGAGCTAAAGCATCATGCAGGCTTTCCTATTTGTTTGATATTTTTGATTTGGATTCGTGCAAAGTGTCCATATCCTTGAATAATAAGGGAGGCAAGTTCTTATCATTTTCGCTGCATACTACTTAAAGTATTCAGAGTGTCTCCTTATTTAAAAACAAACAGGCCTGCAAACTTGATGCATAGCATTTAAATAATCGTATTAAAATTCAGACCTAGCAGCCACATTTCTCTGAGTGCTGTCAGTTTTATGAGAAACTGGAAACTCATGCTAAACAACCGAGTGTTCAGTGTGCGCCTGCTGCCTTCCACCAAGTGTTTAACGGTGTGCCGGCCAGTTCACCATAATTGGGACAGTTATTTGTTTTCCTGAATTACTCTAATTTGGCAGTATTTTACCACTTGTTTTAGCTTGTTGGAGCTCTTTGAAGCATTACCTGTTTCTTGTGTCTGTAGCTCTAGATGAAACATTTGAAACCAGCAAAGGCAAATGTGATGGATTATACAGTGTCAGTTTTGGAAAATGTAGGCACGTAGGTGCTTTTGAATTTGGAGATGACTGGTCTGTTCCTGTTTACAGAGGAAATACCAGTAAAGGACTTTTTAGTGTACTCTTTTTTTTTTTTTTTTGTGGTACTCGGGCCTCTCACCGTTGTGGCCTCTCCCGCTGCGGAGCACAGGCTCCGGACGCGCAGGCTCAGCGGCCATGGCTCACGGGCCCAGCCACTCCGCGGCATGTGGGATCTTCCCGGACCGGGGCACGAACCCTCGTCCCCTGACGTGCTGTGCTGGGCAAAGTACAAGGCAAACGAAAAAGAACTTGTGATTACTCCCCCAGGGATGAGCAGTCTAAACCCCAGTATGTTGAAATGGGTACTGCATAGAGTGTTGAGATAATTTTCCAGACGGCAAATCAACTCAAATTACCAATTTACTTAAACACGTTTTTTAGTTTTTTTTGAAAATAAACAAACAAACAAAACTACTTCCTCTTTGATTTGGGAATTCTGCTTTTGTTTTACAAACCCAAGAGATTATTATATATGTTGAAATGTAAGTTGATTTTGGTATATGTGAACCATTTGAAGGGTGGTGATATAGTTAAGTTTATTGCAGATGTGTAGAAAGGCTTTGGAATAACCACCAGCCAAAGGGGAGCACCGTGACTTGTAGAAATAGGTTAGTAGAAGCACGTGACATGCAAGGTAGCAGGAAGCACTTTCCGACAGCGGGCAGTGGTATGGTGGCACTTACTGACTTTTCTAAGAAGTCTGGGCTAGTTTGATTCTGTGAATTCTGTATCGTAACATTGCAAATATTTATCCTCCCATATCTAAAAAAATTGACTACAGGTAACACATTACATATTTCTTAGGTATCTGGATACAGTTCTTTTGTAACTGTTCATTGAAAACTCTATTTTGAGACATAATTTATTTCTGACTTTGGAGGACTTATTGCTATTAGAAATGAATGTCCCATAAGTTAAGTCACAGATTGTATTATCCTAATTTTCCCTAAAGAGGCATCTTCTCTCCCTCTATGCTTTCCTGCAAAGAGGAGCAGTGACACTAGAATGTTTGGGGATACTTCACTAAAATGAGGCAAAAGACAGCATAAAGAAAATCACAACGTATTTATTGAGCCCTAAGTGAAAATATTGCATGTGTTTTGCTCTCTTATTTCCCCTCGCTCTTTGTGTATCATTCTTAGGGTTACAATGGCACTATTTTTAGTTTTCACTCTATTTAGCTTTTTGAAACTGATAATGTGGGTTCAAGTTGTTGACTTGATTATAATTTGCAATTGCTCTTTGTATATTTTGTTTCATTTTTTGATGATTTTGAAAACAAGAGGCATACCAGTACATTAACACTTGAATTGGTGCTTGCAAGAATGTTATGCTGTGTGGTAGAACTTATTTTGCTATTGCTGTCTAACAAATAATGGGGTAACTGTGTGTTTTGACCAGTTTATAAATAAAGGTCAATTTTGTGCCTATGGTAATTAGCTTAGCTTACTCTAGACTTTTGGCTAATTCTGTTAATTTCCTGTGAAAGAGTATATTTAGCAGAAAAGGAATTCATTCTCAAGCACAGTGGTTTTTCCCTTTGCATTGGAGACTGTTTAATTTTAAAAGTGATTTATCTCCCTCTTGTAAGCAAACAAAGGCTGTAAAAAAAATGTCAAAGTTAACCTTAAGTGTGGCAAATTATTTGAAAGAGGAGCTGGGAAAAGGGCTGCATGTTGGAGGAGAAAAGGAAAAACTCCAGTCATCACAAACTGACAAATTTTAGGGAAGTCTCACTTTTGATGCTTCTGTAATAAAATCTACAATAAAGCCCTCCTAGTGCAGCTTCAAGGAAAAAGGTGTTTCTGGTTTTGGTAGCAAGATGAAGCGCTACTTTAAAAGAACCTGTCTTTAAACACCATACTTACAGTCTTGATTTTTTTTTCAGACCCCAACTGTGAACTTGAAGACAAGACTGAAGATGGAGAGGCAGCGGACTGTAAGAAGAGGCCGGAAGATGGTGAGGAGCTGGAAGACGAAGCCGTGCACAGCTGTGACAGCTGCTTCCAGGTGTTTGAGTCACTGAGCGACATCACCGAACACAAGATTAATCGATGTCAGCTGACAGGTAAACACACCTACCACTTCTCATCTTCTCGTACGTCTTCTCTATTTCTGATTTTTCCGTTTGTTTCTTGTTTTTCAGCTGACAGGTAAACAACACTTGCCACTTCTTGTCTTCTCATACTGTTCTATTTCTGATTTTTTCCGTTTGTTCCTTTTTTTTTTCACCCCCTCTTCCAGCTGTTACATTCTTCTACTTGAGTACCTAGGTAAGTCTAGAAGCGCTTTAGAAAGAATCCCAAGATGATGGTTTACGGCAAACTCATTGTCACAGTCATCCTTAGATTTTGAATTGTACCCAGATTTTAATAGCTAATGGATATGTTTTCATTTCCTTTTTTTTTTTTTAAAGTACTGTGATACCACGTAGATACAGAGCCTAACATTGGGTGGCTAAAGTGAAGTTTAAAAATACCTTCTGAATAAGTTTTCACAGAAGTTTAGCGTGCACGAACTTATTTTAGTTTAAATATCATCTCCTCAAGAGAACTTTCACTGATTGGTCGTTCTCTGCTGAGTTTGGTGCCTTTTTTGTGTTCCTATAAAGCCCGACGCTTATTCTTGAATATCACAGTATTCACTGCATGTGTTAACTTTTCCATCTCCCTCATTAGACTGGAAGCTCCTGGACGGCAGGAACTCTGTCTTATTCATCATTGTATTTTCTGAGTCTTGCACAGTGCCTGGCCCACAGAAGGTGCTCACTAAGACACAGAAGCTATTCTGCTATACATTTCACGGGAAGAATCAGATTTAAAATGACAGGAAGCATGATGTGTTCAAGTTAATGGCTGGATAAAAGTAAAACTCAGTTTACCAAGTTTCTACCCTCTTTAAAAATATGTCCTGCAAGAACATACTATATGAGGCAGGGTGGGACATTTTAGATAGATATCTCTTTTTAGATTCCTGTCATTTTTCTCTTACGGATGATACAGACACTGCTCTAGTGTGTGTGTGTGTGTGTGTGTGTGTGTGTTTGTAGATCTCTTACTCTATCTTATTTTCCTAGCACAAATCTTTCTTCAACTAACCATGTATAGGAAATGTATTTATTAGACAAGTGGTTCTCCAGCTGTTTTCCACTGAATATTGATATTTTTGTAAGGTTTTAATAGGTGTTCCATTTTAAGCAGGTTTCCTGAACAGATTATTATGGAACTGTTGGATTAAATCCAGTTAAATAGGCTTCTTTATTGAAGTGCACTGTGGCTCTTCGAAAAGGGATTGCAGTGAGTAAGTTTATTAGACCATAGACTCTCCTCTCTTTCAGAAAACCCATTATCGTTTTCTTTGGAGTATAAGTTTGAAAATCTGTGACGCTTATATAAGCATTGCTATATACATATTTTTATGGGTTTTGGTAACTTTTATTCTGATACAATTCCAAACTTAGAGACAAATTGCAAAAACAGTGTATATAACTCCCATCTACCACTTATCTGATTCACCAGTTGTTTACATTTTACCCTACCTGATCTGTCATTGTCTCTTCACTAATTTTTTTTCTTAGTCATTTGAGAGAAGGTTGGAGACTTTACACCCTTCTAAATATATTTGGTGTATTTCCTAAGAACAAATACAGTCTCTTACATGGCTATGGCACACTTATTAAAGTGAGGAAAGTTCACATTTAACACAAAGAATACTGTGATCTAATCCACCACCAATATTTAAATTTCAACAGTTGTCCCAATAATGTCCTTTAGAGGTTTTTTGTTTGTTTGTTTCATTTTCTTCTCATCTGGGATTCAGGATCATGCATAATTTTTTAATTGTCATGTCTCTTTTGTTTCCTTTCACCTGGAATGGTCTCTCATTTTTTGAGGAGTACCTGCCAGCACTTTATAAAATGCCCATCTATAATTGGGTTTGCTTGATGTTTCCTCATGAGTAAATTCAGGTTACATACTTCCATGGCAGGAATGCCACCAAAGTGATGCTGTGCCCTTCTCAGTACATCAGATCAGGAAGTACCTTATGTTGACTGTACTATACCAGTGTTGATGGGGTTAACACTGAATACTTGTTTTAGGTGGTGTCCGCCAACTTTCTCCAGTGTTAAAATGTTGCCCTTTTCCCTTTGTAAATAATAAGTAATTTGTGGGAAGATGCTTTGACACTAAGTAAATATTTTCTCTCATGAAATCTCCATTTTAGCTTTATAATTTTTGTATTTATTAGTTGGCCTTCTGCCACAGTTTCCTTTCTTATTCATTCATTTATTTTTGTATTCGTATCACCATGGGCTTTTGGATTTGTATTTTATTCAGTGGGTCATAATTCATTACTATCATTATTTTGATGCCCAGATTGCCTGAGATTTGGCCAGTAGGAGTCCCTTCGAATGGGATTCTGGGTCAGTTTAATGTCTCCATCATTATTTGAGGACTGACTCAGTTTCTGCTGCAAACAGATACTCCAGGCTCATCATGTTCTAGTCCTAATCAATCTTTTGTCCAAGGAACCCTGGTTCCCTTAAGAGGACAAAGGTATTTAGAAATCAAGATATGGGCACTGTGTATACTCATTGATAGAGGTATATCGTTGATTATAAACCATATCAGCAGACAGAATTTAGGAAATGTATACGTGTGTTTAATATAATACATGTATAATATAACTTATAAAATGCATGTATATACAAATATAAACACATATATGTATTTTCTCTCTCTAATAAGAACCACATGTTTCTATTGATACCTCTAATCCAATCCAACATTTGAGATACATTCCAATCTTTTTTCTTTCCATACTTATTACTGTCCTCTCTAGCAGTGAGACACCTAGCTTCCATCATCCTCAATATATTTACTCATTTCCTGAGTCTAGAATACACATTAAGTAGTTTCAAAATTGCTTACTCATATCACCATGATAAGCAGACCAACTAACTAGAGTTTAATAGTTGTTTATAGTTATTAATGTTATAGTTTATAATGTAACATTTACATACAGTGAAATTTGTAGATCCTCAGTGTACAGTTTGATAAACTTTAACAAAATACATATACCCATGTGACCCATAGCCCTCTTAAGATAATTTCCTGCATCCTATAAATTTCTGTTCTCTTGACCCCTTTCTAATCAATAATGATCCACCAGAAGCAACTAGATTTTAAGTTTTTAACTGTAGATCTGTTTTGCCTGTTCTAGAACTTCTTATAAGTACACACAGTATGTACTCTTTTTTTGTTTCTAGCTTCTTTTGTTCAGCATAGTGTCTGCAAGATTCATTCATGTTGTGTATATGAGTAATCTGTTCTTTTTTATTGCTGAGTAGTATTCCATCACATGACTGTATCGTAATTTTGTTTTCCATTCTCCTATTGGTAGACATTTTGGTTATTTTTAGTTTTTGGTTATTGTGAATAAAGTTGTCGTGAACCTTCCTATACAGGTCTTTTTGTGGATATATGTTTTATTTCTTGAGTTAATAAGTAGGAGTAGAATTGCTGAGTCATGGGGTAGGGTATATTTAACTGTATGAAAAGCTTCTGCATCTTTATCACAAGTGGTTGCACCGTTTTACACTCTCACCAGCAATGTCTGTGAGTTCCAGTTGCGTGTCCTTGGTAACATTTGTGTTGCCAGTCTTTTTAATTTAAGCATTCTGTTGGGTGTGTATAGGTATTCTTTGTGGATTTATTTGCATTTTCTAATTCATGTACATTTAATTGACTTCATTTAATTCATTTTTCCTCAGAATGCATAATTTTTGGAAAATCCCATTAAATGCAGTTAGTATGATTCTATTTTCAGTGGAATAACTTTAAAGGGAAGCTTTACTTATGTGGAATCAACACTAACATTAAGGTGAAGACATGGGAATCTAACTGATATGGCCAGTATAAACTATGCCAGCAAGAAATCTTACCTTAGGTGAGAGTGGTGTATCTCTCATGTGAAAGATTAACTTTAAAATTCAATATTAAAAAAAACTTGAAGTTCTATTTAGTGTTTACTTTTTATTGAGTTCCAGCCATGGAAATATCCTTATGTTCAGCTCTGTGAAGCAAAACAACAACAACAAAAACAAAAGAAACATTATTCCTGGATAACTTTATATATTATACAATAATATATTTCTTTATATATTATACAACTTTAGTATCAGCGCAGAAAATGCTGGACTTTCAGCACATGGTATGGTGAAGATAATATCTATGGGTTAAATACTTTTTTCTTCGAAAACCTCAATCCCTAATAAAATGTCTGGTTTATTTTGATCCTAAGCTTTCTAAAAGCTTAGAATCTAGTCTGTGCTCACATCATTTTATCCCACAACATTTTAAACAAAGGAAAGAAAACAGAGTCTTATTTGTGACTTAATGAAACATTTCAGGAAAGGTACAGCTGATGGATCTTTGTCCTGTTTATTGATGTTCAGGGTGATTTCTTGGGGAGGGTGGTAGATTGATGAGCAGAAAAGCAGAAGTGGAGGATCAGGGAGAAAGCAAAAGGGGGAGAAACAAAATCAGGAATCCACATTTGTTTAAAGTGTTAAAGTTCAAACTTGAGTTAGCTAAGGGTACCCTTCAGTCTAATCTGGAAGAGATTAAAGACACTGGCAGCATTTTAATTAAAAAAGTAACATGATGCTTTTACCTTCTTCCTTGATTAAAACCTTTTACTATAAGTTAGGAGGTCCAACTTTTCCAAATTTAGTTTCCTGCTGCTTGAGTTTACTCTTTTCTTGGTGCTTCTTCTTTTTTCTGGCGGACAAAATGCTAGTTTAGCAAAGTAGGATATTTCTAGTTGTTTTCTTTTTCCCTTTTAGTTTTACTCTTTTTTGTTTTTTTCTTTTTTTTTTTTCTTTTTGTCTAACTTCATCTAGCCCCATTTGTATCTTTGCTAATTTTCCTTTGATTCCTGTCCTTGTTTCAAGACTCTTAATTTCCTTGTTGTCCTTATATCTCCCTTTCTTTTCTCTCTGGCTATCTTATGGTCTCTTGCTGTTTTCTCAACTTTCTTCTTTGCTCCCTGTGGCTTCCCTTCTGTTAATCTTGAAGTCTTTACTTACATGTGTCGATCTATCCATCTAGACCAGAGCCTGAAAACCTTTTGGTGAACAATTTGTATGAAGAAAGAGGGAACTCCTAGTAGTGTATAGGAGGGTTAACTATAGAGTAGAATTAGGAGAGAAAAGTCTTAAAACTTGCTGATTTGCAAAATAACACAAAATGGAGGTATTCTGTGGTCTCACACCTTTGGAAGTCAGTCAGGGTAGTTTTGTTGAAACCACCCTGAACTGGTAAAAAACCTACCCTGAGATTCCCATCCCTAAATGAGTGCTTTCTTGGTAACTTGAGATCTGTTCTTTGGTGACTCTCATACCCAAGGGTGAGCTGCTAAGGTGAAAACTGACTCACTCCAAACAGAAAGTTTTGAAATCCTGGTATAGTCATGCCAAGTGAGCCTAGACTAGTCCTGGCCTTAGGAGATGAAGGTCAAATATGGACCAAGATGATCAATTTTATATTATTTTATTTTGCCTGTGCCACGCAGCATGTGGGATCTTAACTTCCCTGATCAGGGATTGAACCCGTGCCCCCTGCATTGGAAGGGCAAGTCTTCCCTGGACCGCCAGGGAAGTCCCAATATGATCAATTTTAGACTCAGATTTGAAAGTCAGCTCAGGGATCAAGTATGCCCCAGGTCAGTTCATGAGTAGGTACCAGTGACCTGGACTGAACTCACGGACAGCAGATCCAGCATCGGCCCAGAGATCTAAGGGGTCACACACACAGTTAATGGAGTTCATCACTGAGGGGAATTCTGGAAGCTGGGCACTGTTCTGGAGAAGCATCCTGACCTAGGAAGCAGCAGAACAGTCCCTAAGGATAACGAGGTACAGGGTGGCCCTCTTCTTTGTCTCTCAGGGCAGCTGTCCTCTAGTCTGCAATCCAATATGTGTAAGTAAATTATATATCATCCCTGCTTGAAGGAATAAGGGGAAAGGGGAAAAAAAAATTAAATCCCGCTCTTCAGTTGTAGCAGGAGATGCAAACCACCTGTCTTGCCCCAGCCATGCTGTCTTTTTCCTGGAGGCTGAGAAGGGAGGGAAATCAACACTCTAATGCTGTTGGGACTCTCTGATGCAGAAGACGGATTATCAAAATATATATTTAAAGAAGGAAAAGCACAGAGAACCTCTCATTTTACTAATCCACAAACCCTATCATTTCTTGCTATTTCCCTCAGGGAGTAGGGAGGGCTGGAAGCCAGAGGGGTCTCATCACACTTCTCAACAAAGATTTAATAGCAGGGTGCTAAGGGGAAGGCTGAGATTACGGAGACTTTATTATGCTTACAAAACTGAGTAAGAACTAGCATTGTAAATCATCAAAACTAAGCTTCACTTAACAGGATAAATGTGTAAAGTGCATTTGGTAATACTGTATGCTTGTTGTTCTGAGTCATTTTTCTCTTCTCTCCTGCTAATTTGCAAACTTGAGTTGTCTGTTAAGTGTTCTTTCACATCATTAATGTGAATTGCCTGGGTATAAATGCAGAAAAACTAAACAGCATTGTATTAGTTCTTAACCCTCTGGCCCACTATACTGTTGGTAAGATGAGTAGGTTGAGGTGTGTGTGACAGCAAAGCTGTTGTAGTTTGGGGGAAAATGTTTGTAGAACAGATTTATAAAACCCTAACCATATTTGTGGCTCCTTTACAAATATTGATACTGTACGGGTTCACATTTTTGAAGAAAAAGAACTGAACCAATGACTAGATACTGCATCAGTATAAAATAGTACGTTCATTTAATTTGATTTAAAAAGTTAAGAGACTCCCTGGAAGCTTCACACAGATTTTGTGAACTGAACACTTTTAGACATCTGGATTTTTTTTTTTGACTAAAGAATTTAAAGAAAAAATGAAAGTGATTGAACATGTGTTATATGGTTGTGGGAAATTAAAGACTGGTTGGTTCCACTTGACAATCAAGTACCCTAACAGCGAGTTCTGTTGGCAGTGGGAATAAGGAAAATGAGTGTTTTATGGAATGAAGCATCGTTTTCACAGAAGCATATTGAAACTGTTTTCAGAAAATTTCTTTCCGTGTTCCTTTTCAAATCTTTAGTTGAAATAAATAACATGAAATAAATGTGATATTTTAACACTTTAGTTTATATTAATTAGGTTCAAGTCATTATGCCTTTGATTTGCATATTTCTACATTAATTTCTATATTAATTCATTATTCATGCTTTGTTATTAATCATTTATATATAAATTAATTATCTATTTCTATATTAATTAGGCTTAAGGCACTGTATATTTTATTCTCCTATGTCCCTCTGTTTTGATCAATTTCCTGTTTCCTACCCAAAATATTTTCCTAGTGTTTTTAGCCTACTTCATTCTTCAAATCCCCCTAAGCCCCCAAAAGGCAATCTCGTGGCCTCCACTGATTCCATTCCCCAACCCCTTCTCCACATGCTTCTTATTTTTCAGACCAGTGGTTTCCAAACTTTTTTTATTAAAAAAATGTAGGCTGCATCTTCATAATACATACTTATCAATATATTACATAGATGCACATATGATACAACACTCAAAAAACAGAAATTGAAAAATGAGGTGAAGTTGAAATAAATAGGTTTAAAAAATAAATTTATGTTGTTTTGAAGTTCTGGTCTAGATTCATTTATTTTGACAATTTATTTTAATGGCTGTGCGAGCTAAGAGAGCTATCTCAGAAAACCACGAAGAGAGAACGTATGTTATTACACTTCTTGCTGAGGTTCATAGCTATCGATGTTGGCTATAGCCACCATATTTCAAATAACTTTCCTGAAATCTCAATTTTGTTTTGCCAACTTCTGGTCACATCTGATTAAATTGTTTCTTTCTTCCGTCTTTCATCCTGTGGCTGACAAAGAGCTTTTACTAGGAGTAGAAGGGCTAGACTTGCCATTTTCTTGTTGATTATTTGTGCACAGCTATCAATATCCTGCAGTTTCCTTGCAGAAAACTTTAAAAATCACTTATCAAAACTTGAGGATTGTGTGTGAATTAGATTACTTAACATTAAACAAGATGATCCACAGGTCTGTTTCACTGGGCACTATTTTGAGATGTGGGAAGGGAGTGGAGAAGCAAGGGCACCCAGGATGACTATTTATCTTCTCACTCTCAGGATGTTGGGTGGCTATTTATGGCTGATGTCCCTTCTGATTGGGTGCTAAATATTCAGACGATCTTTTCTACCCTGGGATATGTACCCTATATTTCAGAGACCACTGTTATTGACTACCATTTACTTCATCATGTGAAAAACAACTCACCAAGTCTCTGCTCCTCTTGGTTTTAGAGAAGGTGGTGTGGCTTGAGTGTGTCATTTTCTTGGTCTGGCAGGACCATGACTAAGTTCTTCTATGAATTTACCAGAGAGAAAGCAATTGTCCATAATTGGTTCCAACCTCTGAGCTGTTGGTTGAGTGAGCTCCTTTTTCTAGTTTTGGAGGAAGGGTCAGTTAAACTATTACCTGCTGTAGAAGCTTTGTTGTTTCCACATTGATTTTGCTACAGCAGAACTTTGATATTAGTATTTAGTCTACTGTCTTTTTCTTGATATATTTGTTTGTGAAATTCTCTACCAAAACATGGATATAAAATAATCATTTTCAGGTCCATTATTGTCTCGAAGCTTTTGAATGATTTTGGGCATTGTAATCGGGATTTATAAAAGGCCTTTACTGATGAGGTACATTTTCCCACTATGAATGGTGTGTTATTACATGTATTAATTTATTAAAATTAAATAGCTAGAATATTGAAGGGGTAGTTTTAAGAACTACTTCTCTGTATTTTTGATGTGCATTTTAAAATTAGGTGTTTTTACGCTCATTCTTGATAGATTATCTGGGCAGAAGATTATAGGTTGACAGTTATTTTTGTTCCATGTTATGAAGATATTACACCATAATCGTGATTGCTGTTGTTTTTGTTGAGCTATCTATAGTCATTCTAATTATAGTTCTTTTGTGTGCAATTTGTCTTTTCTGTTTAGTTGGATTTTACATATTCTCTTTGATTTCATGTTCTGAAGTTTCACTAAAATATGTCTAACTGTGGAAAAAAAATAAAAATAAAAAAATAAAATGAGGTGTTTTTACTGTCAGCCTGTTTTAATAACTTGTGAATCACAAGAAAGCTACTGATTATGAATGGAAAGTTTCTAAAGGATGAAATCTCTTAGAAATAGAAAATACATGGGTAAATTCACTTTATTTTTTACAAGTAAGAGCTAAGCGGAGAATATCCTGTATTAGCTATAACTATTTGCAAATTACCTGCTCCTTGATTAGTTTGAGGTTTTTGAAATTAGCATTTTGAAATGAATAGAACTCAAGAAGCAAATTAACATTATTTGTCTGTGTATTAAAAATGTTACCTTTGGATGTCTTGTGGAACCATAACTGTTTTAGAGAAGTGGTCTGGCCTTAGTTGTATAATTGATAATGAACATATTATCATCTAATTCTGTGGTTTCAGGATTTATTTGCCAAAAATTGTAAATAAAATATCAAGAACACAAACCATGGGAGAATATCTTCAAGAATTTCCACCATGTCCTTGATGGTCATTGATGATAATTAAAGCTGTCAGTTTGTCCCTGTGGAGAAGTGTAAAGATTATAAATGAAGGGCTGTATTTGGGATGTGGAAACAGTGGGGCCTCTTTTGTGGGGAAGATGAATTAAAAGAAACCAACTATTTCCTCGGCCCTGTGCAGCCATTCAGTCTGTCTTATAAACAGGGTGATGTTTAGGTATTTGGATACAGTTGTGTGCACACGAGAGCTCTGCCACATGTAGCCTATTCTCAAATGTGAAATTCAACATGATAAAACTTAGGAGGTTGAATTTTTACAGTTTTGTATGACTGCACTTTCTTTTTTTACATTACTCTGCTTAAGATGCTTGTGACCAATATCTACTTCCTTTATGAGGTAGTGAGTTGATAAGAAAAGTGGACTATTTCCCCATCCTTTCTCTTTGTGTGAAGTCTCTGGCTGGGGATCTTGTCTTTGGGGAATGGCAGCAATGTCACAGAGATCTATGACCTCCTAATAGGCCTTGGGAGGGGAAGGCAGGACTCATTCTACACTGTGCCTCAGGGCTTAGTTCCTTTAAACTTCAAGGAATTGGATGGAACTCTTCACTCCTCCTTTCTTTCAGCTTTACCTTCAGGGGAAATTGATCGATTAGAGGTGATTATTCCACAAACTCTGAACCCTTTTCCCCTCTTTGTTCCAACTGGAGCGCCTCAAAGTTTAAAGGGATTGTGTCTCCTGGGTGAATTGTAGAATGAATTTAAATAGATTATTGGGTAGAACTCTTTGAACACACATTAAAAGTGCTGAAAAAATATATTTGGAACTGAAAGAAATATGGGAAGCAAAAGGAGAAAGTAACATTTGTTTCAAGATAATTATAATGTAATTATATGGGATATTTTTGAGCACATGGTTAGCTGTTAGAATGTAGAATCATAGTAGTGCTTCAAACCAAGAAAACAATAGAGTCAGTGCAACAAACCGACAGTTGTACAAAATCTGGATGGCGACTAAGACCCTAATAGGCCCAAAGGCAACCGTAAATGACTGGGTTTATATATGTCCTCTGTTAAGCACAGCAAAAGTCTACTAATTGATGGCTTTAAGTTTTTTCTAACTTCTTTGTTTAACAACAACAAAAAATGATCTATACCTAATTCTCTTTTTGCATGTGTGGTATATTTGCCTGATCGGCACTATGGACCTTATTTGAGTTATATCTAATACCACATCAATTTAATTTTTCCCCCTTTAAAAAAATCTAACTCCTGGACTCTACCTACCCACAGAGCAGTATTAGCTCCCCCTGGTGACTAAATAAAAATGTAGACAAGGATGATTGTGGTGATGAGCTTCATTAACTTTAACTTTTAAATGCATAATTCGTATTAGGATGTATACAGTTGGCAAGTACACTGAACTGTTTTCCAAGAAAAAATTCAAATTAGTCTTGAGAAATGTCCATTTTCATGTCAGTTTATTTATTACATGGTGAAGCCTGGTCTATCTTATGTGGCTTTCCTGGAGTTCTGCCCATTTTAGTGACACCGAAGCTCGTGGTTTCTGATGTGGGAGATATTAGGACAGAAGGCAGATATTCAGATCTTCTGTAAACTAGGAGCTGATTAGAGACACAAAAAATGAAACTAAGAGTGCTACCAATTTACCTATCTCTATCATTCTTGCAAAATAGACTTTCCATAGAAAAGGTTATCATTGTTAAAATGATTTGAAATCTCTCCATATCTTGGCTGTTGTGAATAACGCTGCAATGAACATGGGAGGGCAGGTATCTCTTGAAGATCCCAATTTCAGATCCTTTAGTTGTAAACCCACTTATAAGATCAATAAGTTCTGGGGATCTAATGCACTGCATTGTATAATAGTTAGAGAAAATTATACTGTACTGTATACTTGACAGTAGCTAAGAGAATAGATCTTTAATCCTCTCATCACAAAAAAGAAATGGTAATTATGTGAGGTGATAGAGGTGCTAGCTAACCCTACTGTGGTAATCATTTTGCAGAACATAAGTGTATCAAGTCATCACCTTGTATTAAACTTATACAGTGTTACATGTCAATTCTATCTCAGTAAAGCTTGAAAAAATAGAATAAATATTTTTGGGAAAGACACTGTTGTACATTCAAACACCAAGATGTGTTTTTTTGTTGTCACCTCAAGGAAGCATTTTTCCAATTTAATTTACAAATTGTTTAAAAGTGTATATTTTTATTACTTGGATTGCTTTCCAACTTAACTCTTATAGTTTAGTTTCTAAAACTTTTCCCCTTCATAATTATCAGTTTGATGGACATTCGAGAATGCCTTTATGATCTTTCTGAAAAGAAATTTGTCAAGTCTGTCATATACTTACCAGTCAACCCTCCGTGTCCCCGGGTTCCACATCTGCGGATTCAGCTGACCCGCAGATCAAAAATATTTGGGAAAAAAAATTCCAGAAAGTTACAAAAAGCAAAACTTGGATTTGCCTTGTACTCCGGCAACTATTTACATAGTATTTAGACTATTTACATAGCATTTACATGCTATTACATATTATAAATTATTTAGAGATGATTTAAAGTATATGACAGGATAAGCATAGGTTATATGCAAATACTAGGGACTCAAGCATCCATGGATTTTGGTATCTACTCGGGGTGTTCTGGAACCAGTCCCCCAAGGATACCCAGGGATGACTGTATTTCTTATATGTAGTCTTATTTTCTATGAAAAAGGTGTTTGCTTTTCACCACTGTTTTATGCTGGTTATCAAAAAGCAATGTCTGTGTGTGATCTGGTTTAATGTTTTATATTAAATATTATATATTATTATGCATTCAAAAGGAAAGATTTAAAATATTATCTGAGAGCTAATATTTGAATTGTTCTTTTGCTCCTCCTTTTGTTCTTCTGAATATTTTATATTTCTGTAATTTAGCACTTCCCCTTCCCCCATCATGTATGGTTTTTGTTTTTGTTTTTTACTTTTCTTCCTTTCCTAGGGCTTTATTTATTTATTTATTTATTTTTGTGGTACGCGGGCCTCTCACTGTTGTGGCCTCTCCCGTTGCGGAGCACAGGCTCCGGACGCTCAGGCTCAGCAGCCATGGCTCACGGGCGCAGCCGCTCCGCGGCATGTGGGATCTTCCCGGACTGGGGCACGAACCCGTGTCCCCTGCATCGACAGTTGGACTCTCAACCACTGCGCCACCAGGGAAGCCCTAGGGCTTTATTTTTAGGGTAGGAGCCACACCTCTCTGTATTACTAGAAAGGGTATAATCTAAACTCAGTCACTTCTTAGCATCACCTTCTTCGGCCTGTGGAAATCTAAGTGAAGCTTCTTTTGGAGTCACTGATGTCATTCTGTCATTTGGGCTGAAGTGATGGTCTGGTTATCAAGCAGCACAGCTGAACACAGCCCCTCTTCCTCACCTCAGTTCTTTTCTCTCTCCTTCCATTACTTCTGTTACTTCCTTCCTCAAGTAGATGGCCTGCCCTTTGCAGTTTATTTGTCCCAGTGCCTTGCAAAAAAGCAAAGGACCACACTTTGCCTGAACTTGTGCTAGTGGTCGCTCATAGGGGGAGATAAATTTGGTTGCTCATGATGAAATAGTGATAACTTTCTTCTTATCAACACCAGTTTAAAACTGACACATGTTTATTAATACAGATGTTGTTACATTGATTAGATACTGCAGTTGGGCTCAATATAATGAAAAGTGTGTGGCTCCATTACTTTCTACACTAAGAAGACCATGCAGAGATAGTGAAATGAATAGCACCTCTGTGTAGTTTGTTTTCCTAAATACTACTACGCATTTATCAGCAGTTCAATTCAATAAACATTTATCAAGTTTCTAGTCTTTGTCAGATAAGTACTGGGCCCAGGATCTTCTGGGAGAAAAATGGTTTAGGGTGGGTCTCTGAGCCTAACTCGGGACTCAGGGATGACTTCCTGGAGCATGTGATGCCTTGAGTGGTAAGAGAGTTCGCGAGTGAAGATAGGTGGGGAGAGGCATTTCAGGCAGACAAAAGGGAAAGAAAAATAGGAATGGGATGTGAAACAGAATAGTATCTGCTGGGGCAACATCAAGCTAGAGGAAAGTGCAAGATACGGAAGTAGTGAGAGAATGTGAAGGTATTAGTCACCTACTGCTGCATAATAAATGACTCCAGCATTTTTGACTTAAAGCAGCAATCACGTATCATCTTAAAGTTTCTGTAGTTCAGGAATTTGGGAGCAGCTTACCTGGGAGATTCTACTTCAGGTTCTCTTATGAGGTTGCAGTCGAGGTGTTGGCCAGGGCTGCAGTTAGCTGAAGTTTTGAATGAGACTAGAGGATTCACTTCTAAGCCCAATCACATGGCTACCCACTGGACATCTCAGATCTTCACCACATGAACCTCTCTATAGAGTTGCTCGTGGAATGGCAATGGGCATTCCCCAGAACAAGTAAAGTGAGAGGGAGGAGAGGGAAGGGGAAAGGTTTTGGAAAAGGGGGAGGGAGAGAAGGAGAAAAGCTGCAGTGCCTAATCGTGGAAGTGGCATACTATTTCTTCTGCCATATTCTATTATTATTATTATTATTATTTTTGCGCTACGTGGGCCTCTCACTGTTGTGGCCTCTCCCGTTGTGGAGCACAGGCTCTGGACACGCAGGCTCAGCGGCCATGGCTCACGGGCCCAGCCGCTCTGCGGCATGTGGGATCCTCCCGGACCAGGGCACGAACCCATGTCCCCTGCATCGGCAGACGGACTCTCAACCACTGCGCCACCAGGGAAGCCCCATATTCTATTATTGATCACACAGACAAACCCTTGGTATGATATGAGAGAGAATTACACAAATGCCTGAATACCAGGAGATGGGGTTCACTGGGGTCCACCTTGAAGGCTGGTTAGTGCAATGAACTGGGAAGGAAAGGTAAGATCTGGCCATTGGGGGACCATGCTAAGAAGTTAAATTTGATTCTCTGGCTTGTGCTTTTCAAACTGCTCTGAGGAACCTCACAGATATATATCAGCCAGGGAGGCATGGAGGTAGGGAGTTGAGATAGCAGGGATCCTCCATTCCCTGCGATCAGAACAGCCCAGGCTGGAATTGTTTCATATAATGGAGATTCAAGAAAGGTTTCACTTTAGTATTGAGTTTAGAAGCTTAAGAGTGTTTGATAATTACTGTTTTAGGCAGTGAGTAGCCATTGAAGGTTTCACACGGGGGAATATATGCTCAGATTGAATGGTGTGTGTAGATTTAATGGGGAAATTGCAGGGGGGGCTGGGATTCCAGACAGGCAGCTCTTGCAGTTGTACTAGTAAGAGAATATGGGGCCAAAACCAGTGCAGTGGTCGTAGGAGTGGAGAGGAGGACCAAATGCAATAACTATTTATGAAGTAAAATCATCCAGATGTAGCGATTGATAAATTTTGGGGGCATAAGAGCAAGGAAAAGATTAGAACAAGCCCCCGGTCTCTGAACTCCTCAGGTGCATTGAGTGGCCATCCCCTGATACCAGGAATGAAAAAGAAGCAGGATTGGAAGGTAGTATGTTGAGTTCACTTTTGCTCCTGTTAAATTTGAGATACTCTCCTGGCTAGAATTGTTTAGAACAGCAGTTGTTTACATAGGCCAGAACCCAAAGGTAGACATTAGGCCACTTAGCATACTTCCTATTTCCTTGAGTCATGGTTTAGTTTTCCCTTTGTCAATTATCTAAGTTTCTCCTGCAATTTGCCCCCCATTTTTGTTTCTGACCCAGCATTTACCCCCCTGGTTTTAACAGTGAAGAATCCCCTTCCTCAGGTTGGTTACTTCTTACGCTTTGGCTGCTATGGATATAAGGCCCCTTGTAGCTGAGGTTGTTACAGCAGGTGGAAATGACCCCCTGAAAAAGCACAGTGTCGGAAAACTTTAAGGCTGGGTAGTATTCTTTTCTCTCAGGATGAGGAATTTTGACATCTGAGGTTTAATGAAATCCAGCAAATGGATGCTGAGGAGGCTGCTCTATTCTCACAGGATTAGGACAGTGGGTTTTCCTTTTTAAAACTACATACAAAGGTACATCTCTATAGGAAATCTTATTCCTTAGGAATTATTGGTTGTGCCCACCAGCACCGACCTCACCCGCCCCACCCCCCAAAAAAGAAATGTCCAAGCAGATTTAATTTTACTATATATATATATATATATATATATATATATATATATATATATATTGGAATCTGTGACAGTCTTGTGAATCTTAATGGGCTGCTTTTATGGCTGATTTTCAGAATTGTAGTAGTTTCCCATCATCTTCCTTAGTATTATTTTCATTAAAAATTCCATTAGCTTTAAAAAATCAATGTAATCATTCAGTAGTAATTAATTCTTACCAATCTTGCAAAGGAAAGATGAATTAACAAAACTTCGAAATGTTAAAATGGGTAAAAAGAGGGAGTTCCCTGGTGGTCCAGTGTTTAGGACTTGGCGCTTTCACTGCCAAGGGCCCAGGTTTGATCCCTGGACAGGGAACTAAGATCTCACAAGCGGCGCAGCATGGCCAGAAAAAAAAAAAAAAAAAAGTGTAAAAGAGTTGTGTGGTTAACGGAACTAGGAGAGATGTCAGTATATAATGGATGGAGGGCTGGGCTCTGGCAGCTGGCCGACCCAAATGCCCATCCCAGTTCTCCCCAAACTAGCTGTGCGGCCTTAGGCAGATGACTTAAATGTTTAATCTAAAATACACTGTCTGTAAAGTAGGGACAATCGTAAAAAGTTAATAATTTTGCCAGCCTTGTAGGGTTGCGGCGAGTAAATGAGATAATAGGTGTGTCATCCTAGTAAAGTGCTTGGCACACAGTGAATGCTCACTATACGCATACTTGTTAGTATCAGTATTATTAAAGGTGGTAAGGATTCCTTTAAGGATATGTCACATGAGTCAGATTCCAGATTTGAATGTCTTCCAGAATCCTGAGAGGTTTTGGAAGAGTTAGTATGAGTTAATATCTGGCATTGTCTTAAATTCTCCCCCTTTTAAAATTCAAAAGAGGCTCATGTGTGATTGATGCTAGGGGGCATGGGGCAAGGCGGGTAAATGAGGATTAGTTTAATTAAGTGTGCTCATCACCATTCTAGTAAGACCTTAATGTTTAGATTTGTATAGAAGAGAGAACATCATATTTTGAAGACAAAGAGGGGAGACCCTGTTTCTATATAACATTGATTCTAACTTCATGCTATACAAAATACTAAAAATTAAGGCCCTGGCATGTTTTCAGCCTGCACTCTGATGTGTATAGTTGTAAGAAGATAGTTGTACAATGGATATCAGTGAAAAATGTTATACTCATAACTTATGTAGTTAGTGGCACAGAATTTTCTATACTTTTTTAGAATGTTTTAAAAAAATTCTTCCTGTAAATTAGCTCAAAACTTTAGTTTAGTGCAATTAAAAATATTCATACTTCACTTTTGGTGGCCATGCATAAGCATCATGAAATTGGTCTGGCAGTAATAGAGACTCGGGTGATAAATGGTTTGGAGTTCATTTAAATGTGGGAGATTCGTACTTTTGTTTTCTAGGGGTAAAGAGTCTAGCAAAATGCATTTGTGCAACAAATGACCACAAAGACAGTTGGCTATTTTTATAGTGCGCCAAACATTAAAGCGATGTATACTTAACGTGGACACGTTAGTGTTAGTGAGTCTTTACTATGTTCCCATCTTCTGCTGTGCATTGTGAGGGTACAAAGAAGTGTGAATCATGAACCCTATTTACAAAGGGTCTTACTGCGCACTTGGTGAACAAAACACATGTACCTGAAAAAGTAATATTGTTATCATTAAGTGGTGGAATTGCTAATATAAGCGATACGTTCTATGAATGTCCAGAGAAGGGAGTGGGAGAGGAGCTGGCAGGGGAAGCCTTGTGGAAGACGCCCGAGGTGAACTCCACACAGAGAGGCCATGACAAAAATGAACAGGATGAGGTGAGGGTGGGATGCTAGGGCAAGATGGGGCATCCTAGGTAGGGAATTGCTGATGGAGAAAAAGACTTTGAGTTAAAATTTTGATATCTCATCCAGAAAATAATTTCTTAAGCAGTAGCACTGTGTCACAGAGTGTGCAAGAGTTCAAGCAGAGCACAGTGCCTATAAAAGTGCTGTAGGTGTGCACAAAACAAAGGAACCATGAGGATAGTTACTAACCAGGAAAAAGAAAACTGTGTCTACATTAGGTTGTTCTGTGAGTAGCTTGAACAGAATCAAGTAGGGTAGCATCTGTGAACACCTGCTGAGAAGTGAGTACTCCTCTAAGAGAACGTAACCTGCGTGGACCACCGTGGGAAGTTTCTCCATTCATCAGAAATACACTGAGCTTGTCTCCATGACACTGCATTTGATAGTAGTATCTTTTACCCAATGCTTTTGTTAAAATGTCGTGCAGTGTCTTCAGACTTGATTTTCATTTAAGTTTTATTCTTATTATGCTATGAGGCTTTGGTGCTTATCGAATGTAAATTTTCTCCAGTGAAGGAAGAAATTATTAGCACGGCTATTAATAGTCTGATGAAAAGTCTTATTGCTTCTTAAAATTTATATTTTCATGGTGATTGACAATCGCTAATTAGTTAATCCTCTGCCTGTGCTCCTGAGGTAGGTCAATATTATCTCCTTTAGAAAATGAGAAGATTGAGAAATCAGGGTCTTCAGTGATTTTCCCCACAACCGATTTCTGTACTGACATGACAAAAATAGAGTTTACTCTTAAACATTTTTATTTTAGTTAACAGAATATCTTTGTGTTGAATGATTGACCACCTGAGATACCTTTTTTTCTCTTCACTGTGCATTTAAAAAGCCATTTATAGCAAGTGGGAGTTTGGGCCCCCAAATGTAGATTTGATCTGTAGGCGTACCATTTGATTGATGGTAGACTTTGGACAAATCTGTAAGCTTTATAAATATGTATAACAGAAGAACCCTAAATAACAGCAGCCTGAAGTAGAAAGAAGTTTATTTCTTGCTTATATATGGGAATTCTAGAGATGAGCAATCTAGAGCTGGTTTTCTTTCTTGGTGCTGTGCTTCTCAGCACGTGGCTGCCATTGTGAAGCAGGCCATTCTGGCTGCTGGCGTTCATGTCATCATGTCCAGATGGAGGGCAGGAAAAGAGAAGATGGAAGACATAACAGAACTTCCAGTCTGAGTTGGCTCCTTTTAAGCAGCCTTCCCATAAACCCCATACAGTAATTCCACTCACGTCTCATTGGGATGGAAGAATGGATTTTTTTTTTTTTTTTTGCGGTACGCGGGCCTCTCACTGTTGTGGCCTCTCCCGCTGCGGAGCACAGGCTCCGGACGTGCAGGCTCAGCGGCCATGGCTCACAGGCCCAGCCGCTCCGCGGCATGTGGGATCTTCCCGGACCAGGGCACGAACCCATGTCCCCTGCATCGGCGGGCAGACTCTCAACCACTGCGCCACCAGGGAAGCCCAAGAATGGATTTTGAGGTAGGCAGTTGACACCATCTCTCACACAATTAACATATTTGAATATTTGGATTTTGTGTTATTTTGTATGACTGGTGATATTTCTCTCTTCCAATATCATGTATAATTTAGAATACCAGCTAAAACATAAGAGCCTTTTAAACTCCCAACATGGACAGAACCTTCTTCTCTGGTTGACAGCCTATATTCTTTAATTATTTAGCAAATAGCACATCAGATTTTCCAATGGAGAAACTGTTTTTGAATCCAGGGCAGAACTGCAATCTAGGACTCTGTGCTTTGTCCACCTTGATTCTTTGTTTTGAATGTCGGTATTCCTATAGAGAAAAATAAGGAAACATATCTTTATTAGAGCAGAAGTCCTTAATACAACCACATCAGGCATGGTATGGATATGACCCCAGGGAGTATTTTCCAAAACATGGTACAGCACGTGGAACTTCTGTGTACCCAACCAACTTCAACACCATCCTGTTTAACCCCAGAAACTACATTTTCCGTGAATGCATCATAAAATATGCTCCATTCTGTGTGTGTCCTGGAACGTAGTGGTCAATTAAATAAGAGGTATGTCACCCACCTGCCTTTTGGATGTGACATATCACCTAGGTGCTGCTAGTGTGCCATTGCTAGCTTGTGGCATGGACCTGCCCAGGCCATCGGCCATCACTGAAGAGCTGGTGTGCAACATGCCTGCTTCTTCACCACATGCATATCACATGCTTCCCACTGCTGCCATGCACCCTTCTCTCTTCTCTCATCTCCCTTCTTCTCCACGGCCTCTCCCAGCATCTACAAACAAATAGGTGGTATAAAAAGTATGCTAGATAATCTATACAAATGGAGGGGCTGTAGAAGACAGAAGTTTTCCATCTGGTGTTGAGTCATGCAAGGTTAGCACTAAGAAGACCCTTAGAGTTCATCTGGTCTCACTTCCTTGTTATGGAACAGAAAATCCAGACACACTGTCACTTAGCAATCTACTGGCCCTGCCAAGACTTGGACATCGAGCTTCTGACTCCAAGTCCAGTGTTAGTTTTGAAACCAGTTGTTTCATCAAGATGAAATGAATGATGGATCACACCACAAGCCATTACCCTAAAGCAATTCCACGTTGAATAACGGCTTTTTAGGGGGTGGTACCCTTGCCTTCTTCAGGTGGACATCTTTTTTGTGTCCAGAAGTTGTACCAGATACTTACCTGTAAGTGAATGGACTCTATAAATAAACCTCCCTGTCCCTCCACCCACCCCCAACTTGAGTATTTCTCCATTTACTAGCTGTGACCCATTTGGGGGGGAACATGCAGAGAGGAAAAACCTGCTGATTTCTGTGAAGGAGGACTCCTGCCCATGGGGACTTGTACCAGCAACATGCAGGCTGCATCACGTCCTTTGGATGGACAGGCTGTGAACTTGGTTTTAGGTCGCCATTTTGGAATGAAAGAGTGCTTTGTGGTTGTCTCATTGCAGTCCTTGATGTTATTACGGAAAATGATCTACCTGCCAAGTCTCTTCAATTGGAGGTGATTCTGTGTCTTGGGTAGAAGGTATAGAAGGGTAATATCCTCCTTCTCAGTTGCTTCTTGGTTTTTAGTTGTCATACCAGGTGTTACCTGTGCTGCCTAAGTCCTTGTCAGTTTTCCTGCTCTACTGGATATTTTTAGATTTCTCCAACCCTGTATGAGATCCCTTTCCAGTTTTTAATAAACCTCTGATAGGCCCCTTGTGTATATCTGAGAAAGTCCATAAAACCAGGTATAGATATGATGGAAGAAAAAGTAAGTTCCAACTGCCAGTGGCTCATGTTTGCTAATTGGAAAGGTTATGGGCACTTTCAAAATAAAACCAAGTTTATAAATGCTCTCTATAGTATAGCTGTTACATTTTTAGAGAATTAAATGTACGTTGTGTCATAGGAAACCATTACCCACCTTTGTGCTTGCAATGCTCAGGAGAAACATAAATGTTTCTCACCATTGTTTGATGTTTTCAAATTATTAATATGTATACATCGTTAAGGGTGGGAAAGTGTTTAAAGAATCAAAGAGAGGAAGAGAGGAACAGAAAGTTTTCAATATCAGGAGCATATACCTTTTTAATATCTTGGCCGAAATTAAATATTTGTAAATGTTTTTGAGGAACTTTAATATTTTTATTATAACTTTCAAAATTTGCAGTAGCTCCTTCATTTAAGTTTGCTCTGGAGAGATTTTATGATCTTTCTAATACCTCCAAAACTTTTAATAATAAGAGATGTAAACACATACCCAAATGAGAATATTCTCATTTATACACTCTTAGATCAAAACATATATTTTCAAAATAACCATTCCTGGGACTTCCCTGGCGGTCCAGTGGTTAAGACTTTGCCTTCCAGTGCAGCGGGTGCATATTCTATACCTGGTCGGGGAGGTAAGATCCCACATGCTTTGCAGACAAAAAACCAAAACATAAAACAGAAGCAATATTGTAACAAATTCAATAGACTCTTTAAAAATGGTCCACATAAAAAAAATCTTTAAAAAAAATAACCATTCCTATTATATTGCCATATTATGTGTCTGTGTAAGTCAGCATATCATAATATTGCTTTAGTAAAGTATTTTTGATATTTTTCATTTATTTTTGGGTACTGAACTACCATAAAAGTTAGTGGCTTAAAAATGATAACAATTTATTACTTTTAAAGATTCTTTGGGTTGACTGGTGGATCTCCTGGTTTTCATGAGGTTGACCTGGAGGTCCACGTGTCTGGTCCTGGCTGCACCTTGGAGCTTAGCTAGGGCTGTTCAAGGGCTGTGTGGGGCCTCGGCTCTCCCCCTCTTATGTGGTTGCTTTGGCTTCTCACAGCAGGAGCCTGAGTTCCAAGGAGTGCTCCAAGGTATCAATTTCCATATCTTGATGCTCAGGCTCAGAAATAACACACCATCTTATTCTACTGGTTAACAGAAGTTCCAGGTCCAGCTCAGATTCAAGAGGAAGGGAAACCAACTCAACTTTCCGACGACGAAATAGGAAGGTCACCGGTGCAAAAGAACATATGGGCTGGGAGTTGTTGCATCCTTGGGAAGCACAACCTACTATAGAAACCCAAGTCTGTCTTATTAGCACTTCTTTTCTTCGAAGTGTGTCATGCAATTTTAATTGATCTTTTGCTTCAAAGTGAGAAATCGGAAGCAAGAATTTATACAAAATAATTTCTTAAACTGTAGCTCATTTTCTCCTTGTAGCATGGGGTCCTTAATGTCCTAATCCTATTGTCATATGTCATTGGGAATCTTTATTTATTAAAGAAACATTAGTCAAATATGGAGGTTTCTCACCCTGGACAATTGCTTTATGAAAGACCTTACAGTGTTTTCCCCCATAATATTCTAAACCCAGTTAGGAGTAGAACACAGCGCAGTAATTAAGTGGCGTCTGAAGTATTTGTCTCCCAATGGCAGTACTACATAGTTTCCATAATTTTGAAGTTTATAATTCTGTCTGTATTCAGAATTCCTCACAGTTACTTTTCTTAATTTACCTCTTGCCTGTAGAAAATTTTAATTCTAAATAGTCTCTTTTTGTTGTTTGCTTTCACCCTATTCGCTTTCTCCACTACTGCTTCGTTGGACTTTGTAGTATAAACATGTTTGAAGCAGTCTAACTTGTGTTTTGTAAAGTTACAAGTTCATGCTCTGTATGTCTTCCTACCCAGACCTCACGTGGGCCAAGTCCTGGTAGATGCTAGGCAGAGGAAAACGGACCTTTCCTGATAGGGATGAGTCAGTTTCCTTCTGTATCAAGATGTTTACACATGGAGACAGATGCAGAGGATGACAAACCTGGATCATGTGACTGTTAGATTGTTTTTCTTTGCTGGATTTCCACGTGGGAAGTGGTGGGAGCTGGAACTTTGCTGCTACTGCGCCCAGGATGTCCGCTGTCCAAGGTGTATCCACGTTTGTGGTCTGGTCATTTGGCCGGGAGCCAAGGCTGCATTGTTTAAGGGCAGGCTCACTCTTTAGATGAGCGATGTGATCCTTCATCTAGAGTGAAACTTTAGAATGTTTTAATTTCACTCAGCAAAGCCACACGTGTGTTCCAGTAACTACCTGTGAATTTGCTTCCAATCTTTGCAGCATAATAAGTTATTTCCTTCTCCAGTGCTTTTTTAATTTCGTCTTAAACCGACTAAGTCTAATATCTTGCCTTTCATGGTGATTATTTTTCCTAAAAATATAACAGGCCAATGCAATCCCTGGGGTGGAGCAGGGTCAGGGAAAGTCATATAAAGTGCCACTCTGAGCGCCCAGCTGTCCATTTTAAAACTGTGAAAATTTGAGGGGAAACTGAGTTCCAAAGACATCTTTAAAGAATAATAAAAGTCTTAGGGTTGTAGAGACTTGAGAGGGGTAGATCTTCATTTTCTCTGTGACAGACAGGGGAGCAGAAAGGATGTATAGTGTAATTGCACCTCTTTATTCGAGCCTTAGATTTGATTTAACAACAGCATCTGGAGAGAGATGTGCCCTAAGGAGCCAAAAGCCTAATCTCAAATTTATTCTGACCCAGTCCACATACCAAAACACAGAATATGTCTGAGAGATATTCTGGTTGTATGACTTTGTCCCATGTTCCTTAATGGGTAGAGATGTTTGATTATTACATCCTTTGGAAGAATGTGCAGATAAAATTGGTAGTCCAAAGGCTTTTGTATATTTTGTATTTTTGTGTGTGATTATACACATTTTTTTCCTCTGTGATCTAAGTGAAACTCAGGACTAACCTGTGCTTTCTGATCAGAATAACTCTGCAGTAATTAAGATAAGAAATTTTTCAAAACAATGAAAAGACTCTGTTTAACAGAACATTGCCATCTTTTCATCTAGAGTGAATGAATAATTGAGCGTGTTGTACCTCACCTGGGTTCTTGGTACATAGTGGTACCTCAGTAAACATTAAGTGAATGAATGAATATACTCATCTATGAATGACTCAGAAAGTCTAAGAGTGGGAAGGATTTCTACTCGAGGATTTTTACTAAGGATTTATGGAGATTGTTATAATAAAAAAAGGAAGGAAATGTCTGACATATCTAAATCTGACTTCTTGCAAAAGAAAGCATCAATATAGGGATGTCAAAAACAGAGCTTTTATCTCAGAATGGGTGGAGGAACTGTTGATTTCTTTCTATTTGCAGTTTCCCTCAAAGACCTGTGGTCTGTGTCCACTTTTTGACACAGTACAGCAGAGTAGGTATTCCATTTGGGCAGAACTTTCATGGTATTGCAATATTGTTATTTTCTGAAGTCATAGTGTGATCAGTATTATTTACATTCATGTTTTATATTTTCTAGTGGCAAATTATATTATAGTCATAGATTTTCAAAGCACTCCAGCAATGATTTCTTTTAATATCTTGATGAGACTAAATAAACAAATCAGGAAGGTTTTGATAAGAATTTTGAATGGATTTGCTGTAGCTTGAATCCTATAAATTGATTTTGGGTAAGCTATCACAGACCTCTGATTATGATTAGCACCTACTTACTCTAGTATCTGTTAGAAACACTGGATTCCAGGTATTTGTGCTTATTCTATTTAATATATTCATTAGTTTCTTAACTTTGATTTTATGTTATAGATTTTTTTGAAGGAATACCTATCTTAAGGAATGTGGGTCTTATTTTGTGTCCTTTTGAATTCATTATACATCTGTCATCTTTGATGTTACAGGGGAATCCAAGAGATACAAAGAAATGATTGCTGCTTGTAACCCTTTAAAATCCATAAGGTGACCACACATACACATCAAACAAGTACAGAAAAAATAAGAATTTTTTCATTCGTTCATTCAATACTTATTTTTTGAGCATCATCTATGTTCCAGGCACAGTTTCTTGAGAATACAGTGTTGAACAAGATAGGAAAAGTTTCTGCTTTCTAGGAACTTAATGTCTAGTGATTATAATTATGATTAAGCACAATAAAATATAAGGAGATATATCCTAGAGAATATAATTAAGCACCAAAATGTATAGTCAAGTCATGAGAGGTTATTGGGGTTCATCATGTTCCAGGAAGGTCTACTTCATGGCAAGGGAGACTTGAATTTGACCTTGAAGAAAAGAAGGTATTTGCAGAGATGGAGAGGAAGTTAGATGGGTACTTCAATGTAAACATCCCTCAGTGTGATCTGAGAAGGTCAAAACACTAAGGAAGAGTGTTTGTTCAAGGAAAATTCTCTGATCTGCTTTCCCATTCCATATACACCCCACCAACTTCCTGAGGTTTAAGTCTCGGGACCGTGAACAATAGAGTTCCATTTAGAATGAAGTATGACAGTGTTTTTGGAGACATAATCTCAGGTCCCAAATTTGCAGCAAGTCTAGGCAAATAGTAAATGTGCTACTTGCATATTTGAAATTGATGCTCAAAATGTGAAAATTCTCTACATGGAAGAATTGAAGTGTAACTTATAGTATTACCAAATAAAATAGTATCTAGAGAGGAGGGTAGTGGCAGTTAGCAGTAATTTCTCTTTGAGGAATTATACTTTTTGTACCTAGTGGTCTGTCAAATGGGATAGTATTACCAGCGATCATAGATGTACACAGTCTATTTTGTAAAGTTACAGGAGATACAAGGAAATGAAATAGAGTAAGAATGTAGTTTTTAAATCACAAGGTCTAAAACTGACTAGGGCCATTGAGAGACAAAGAGGAGAAGAGAGGGACTTACCTTCAGCTGTTTGCATGCTGTCTGTGCTTGTGCAGTGCTTTAAACCAAGGTAACAGGGATATGACAGAAGTAAAATTTCTTAGGCCACATACCCACATACCCACCAGGTTGGCAAAAAGTGTGACAGTTCTAAGTGTTGACAAGGATCTGGGGTAATGGGGAATTTCAGACCCTGCTGGTGGGAGTGTAAATTGGTAGAACCACTTTGGGAAAATGGTTTGACATTATCTATGTAAATGTAAAGATATGAAAACTCTATGATTCAGCAATTCCACTTCTCAATACCCTACAGAAACGTGTATGGGAGACATGTAATAGAATATTCACAGCAGCAGTGTCTGTAATAGTCAAAACTGGAAACAAGCCAGATGTCCAAGAAATAGCTAAATTGTGGGTATTCAAAGAATGGAATATTATCAGCAAGGAAAATGAATGAACTGTGGCTACACTCAACAAGATGAATACCTCCCACAAATGTAGAGTTGACTCAAGAAGTAAGACAACAAAGGATATATTCAGTATGAATCCATTCACATAGAGTTCAAAACTAGGCAAAACTGGACTATATGGTTTAAGGTTGTGTACAAAGGTGGGATAACAAAAAGCAAGAAAGGAAATCACTATCACAGAAGTCAGATTAGTAGCTGTCTTTAGCGTAGAGAGAATAGATGGGAATGGGGAGGAACAGATGGGACTTTCTAGGTGCTAGCAGTATTTGAGTTCTTGTGTAGTGTAGTTGTTTCATGAATGTTGTTTGTTGTTATTATTTAGGGTGCCCATCCGTTTTTCTGCACTTCGTTGTAAATATGTACACTGTATCAGTTTTTTTCGAAAAAGGAACTTTAGGTGAAAGAGAAAAAGATGTCACAGACAGCAGTACAGAAAGATTTATGCCCAAACCTGCTTCTCAAGATGTAAAGCAATTGTGCAAGAAGTGGAGATAGGTTTGCCACCGAATGTCCGTTGTTGTCACTTGCAAGTGTGACTTTCACATGGTGAAAAATATTTGCTACTAGTCTAATAATTAAAAAATAAAAAATGAAGGCCTGCTTTTTTTAGAGTTACAGAGGAAGAGGTCTGAGGCCTTTAGAATCAAATTTGGTAATTTGTAGCATAATTATTTTCCCATGCTTTATGCATCTTGATTGATTGATGCAATCTCTTGAATGATGTCTAGAAGCAAATCGACCAGAGGATCAGGAGAAAATTAACAGCAAGAAGAAAATGAGAATACTCGTCTTATCTAGAGAAACCAAGAAATTTTTATCACTTTTATTATTTTAAAATCATCATGAATTCCTCTTTAAGGGAAACCCTTAATAGTTCCCCAGTAGTAACAGCATTGCAGGGTATTACCCAGTAATGAAAGAGAATGTTAATAAAATCATTTCTTTTTTATGTTGATATGGATCAAAGTTGCAACTTCAAAATACCAATGATAAAAATGAACATTTTAAGATTCTAGGTTACTGCTTACCAAGGATAATATTCATTAACTAGAGTTCACTTCTCATGCTCTGGATTAAAGAAATTATTTGCAAGCAAATAAGAAAAATGTATCTTTAATTTGCTAATCGTAAAGCACTACTTTTTGGAAAAAGTGTTGTGTCTTAAAAATGGATCTTTAATTTAAATCATGTGGCAGTCGTAAAATATCCTCTGGTGGAGGCTTTAGAGGAATGGCTTCAAGGTTGTATCATGTACAAGAAACTATGAAAGCCCCATTTGCTAAAAGCAAATTGCCAAATTGATTTGTTTTCCAGATAAAGCCATATAATACTATTTAAATACCTGAAATATAAAAAGTGAAGACTAATAAAACAGCCAAATATTCCACTGTAGAGCATAAAATTTCCAAGTGTTTTGAAGAGTATCATAAATACCTATCTTAAGAAGCTCAATTAAAGTTTGGAAGTAATAATTTTGTTGTCAAATCTCTAAAGAGCTGCAAGAGTGTGATCACCTTGAGGTAGAATCCAGAAAAGCTAGTTTTAAATATTGTACTCCTGGAGCAATGATTGATTGATTCTCTAGTGTAAATTTCTTGGTGATGTCTGTTTAGAGACCTTTGAGAAATTGCAGGGTGTGTGTGTGTGTGTGTGTGTGTGTGTGTGTGTGTGTACACATGAACAGGAAAATCTGTTAGTGCTGTAACAACTCTTTTTGGAGCCCTCATCTGGGCAGAAGGTGAAGGAGTGTTTAGTGATAAATTCTGTGATGGAAGGTAACTTAACAGTGGAAAGTGATTATGTAGATAATTTTTCTTTAATTATTGATTAAAATGATTACTAAGCAACAGTATATCCAGAGCTTTTCCACTGTATTTTATGTTCTATCTGTCCTCCCTAATTTATTCCTTCAATTGAGAAAACTAAAATTTCGACTGAGAAATAAAAGCAAAATACACCAAAAAGAAACCACTGGGCAAGTAGACTTGGAAGTGACCTTGGCGATCATTTAATACAGTGGATTCAGGCTGTGCTTTGGGAAGTCTAGGAATTCCAACAGTTTGAGAAGGAGAGAAGGGTGGAGCTGGGGGTTGTGGTGGGGTGGGCTCGGAGCATCCCACCTTGGATTCATACCGCATGGTTTTTATCACTTTTATTTGTCTTGGACCTTCCGCTTAATATTTTGTTTGAAGAACAAGTAGACAAAAATAGTTTGAAGGCCACCGCTTTAGTTCCTAATCCCCTCACCTCCTGCTTTCACGTTTGAGTAATCTGGGGTGAAGCTGTAGCCTCTCTAAGGTTCCATGGCTGGTAGTGGCAGAAACAAGAACAGAAGCTATATGTTCATGTCTAATGGGGCTGTTTCCCTGACCACATTGATAACATTCTGTTTCCTGGTACCTGTACCCACCTACTATATAGTGTGTTTCTTAATGATAATACATTATTTAACATCTTTCATATCCACTTCTCTGTACCTGTGCACAGGTAGTCACGTAAGGGACACAAGAGGAGACACAGTTAGGCATGATGTTATCAGAAAGCTGTGGAGAGGTTTTAAAATACCACCGTGGGGGAGTTTGTTGGAAGAGTCTTTTCTGTGGAGATGCTCCATTATTGTGCCCTGATGTTAGGGCATTTTGCGTCAAGTATAAGTGCCATGACATGGTGCATGATGGTTATTAAGAGGCCCAGAGCTTGAAAAACTATGAAGTTGGGAATATTCTCACAGTAAATGTATAAGATTCACTGGAATACAGAGTCTGACATCTGAGTCAGCATCATAGTTTTATGAGATACAACAAAAAATGGGAAAGGGGCAAGTGACATGCATAAATGTTAGTAGCCACGCTCATCTTAGTTCAAGCCAAAGACACGTTATTGATTTTTCCAGGGAAAATAATATGTAGCCGTTTAAGAAAATTGCCTTAGATGACACTACTTTTTCTCCTATATTTCCTTTGTTTTTCCCTCCATTTTTTCTTTTCTCCCTCTTGATAAGTATTAATCAAGTGTGTAGTATGTGCCAGTACTATTCAGGTACTAAAATCTTTTTGTACCAAAAGAAGTAGAAACAATTTTTGTTGTCATTGTTGTTTGTTTGTTTGTTTTCTTGGTGAAGTGATTGGAACTTCCAAATCACTGGGGTAAAAGCATCTTCAGTCTCAAACACTTTCCAAGCACAGTTGTACCTAGAGAGGGTGTTGATTATTGTACTCTGGAAACTCAAAAATTCCACTTTTTCTCCCGTTTCCTCAATTGAAAAATGGAAATACCACCTGCAGGGGCTCGTGTTGTTTAACTAATTGCCAAGGTGGCACGCCAAGGGCTTGATGAGAAGGGTGGTAGCCGTCAACTGACAGTGGAATTGTCTGTAGGAGTTGTGGTGTTTATTGACTCAGGGGTCTTTGGGTGTTTAAAGACAGTTTTCACCTGTATTTTTCCTGATGGAAGATGAGCCTTCTAGCTGAACTAATTGCTTATCGGGAAAATCAACTTTCTCTGAATTAACTCTAAATTATTGGAGTCCCATGTCTGAAGCTCAAAATTGTAATTTACTCTTGCGAGGCTGTGTTCAATCCCACTACCTTTACTTCTGAGTGACCATACCAAGGGATATTGTCAAATAAGATGATTACATTCAAACATTCCGTATGAGAACCTGGGGAGGCTTTCATCAACCAAAATGTTGATATGGAACATTTATTCATTTTGTTGCACGTAATTGATATTTTCTTCAAAGGAGTGTGGAAACGCTCACTTCAATGAAATGCTTGCACTTCTGTATGTTTTCACTTTAGATAGAGGGTAAAATGGAGAATTTGGTGTTGGCAGTGGACGACTTTCAATGAGAAAAATTTCATTGGGGCATTATTTACGGTTGAATGTGAAAGAAAGAGCCTAAATTTCTTATCATTTAATTATGTCTTGGTAGAATTCCATGATGGAGCCTCAACATTTTGGCAAGGCTATTAATAGTTGTAGTAAAGTGACTAATGTCTCTTTTTTACCAGTAGTTTCATGACTGGCCTTCCCTCAGGCACTCCACAAAGCTTTATGTTTCTTCTAAATCAAATGTGAGTACTGTAAACAAAATGGGCTATAGTGACAGGAATGAATTCACTTATGTATTCATTCATTCAATGGTTCATCCTTCTATCCAAGAATGTGGCGTACTGTACATCAGACACTGAACTTGGTAGAAATGGCTCTAGTTAAAATTTGGTAGCAAACAGTGATATTTGCACCTCCCTGCCTACTCGTTTGCAGTCTGTATTCTGGGCTCCCCGTGAGAGGCCCAGGAAGAAGAGCAAAGAATGCCTATTTCACAGGTGTTAGTGCTTGGAATGATTGATGAAATTTAAATTTGGAATCAAACACCAGCTTTCTAAGGGGTTCATAATCATCCAGATCGTCTGATATTAACTCTTAGGTCAATGTGGGGTGGGGGGGGGCAAAGAACAGAATGGGTCTTTCTGAAGAAGGCCAAGAGCTAGGCCAGAATGTTCTGAATTTCAAGCTGCAGTTCATCTTGATATTGTTACGAATCAGGGCACCTCCTTCAGTTACTGTGGATGCTTATAAACTGCAGAGTGCATGCAGTTCATGAATTTGGCTGCTTTTCCGTAGCTGCTACGAAAATTGCAAACAAAATTGCTTTTCATTTTGCTTTGACAGGCAGTTTTAATTTTATTCATCATTTTAGCAAATTGTATAATATTTCAGTTGTGTGCGGCATCGCCTTTGTCTTTTTTTGCAGTATATTTATGCTGAAAATATGAAAACAACAATAAAGAAGACACCAATAATAGCGTCTTGTAGTAAAAAGGGCTTATTAAAAGGATATTTTCTGCCTGGGTGAAAAACTTCCTTGAACATGTCATAAATAGTTTATAACACACAGAGCTACATACACTTTTATTGTCTGTAGAAGTTGACTGTCTAGCTAGCCACATTTTTAAAATTAAAAAGTAATTTCCTGTCCATTTTGAATTTATATTTTGTTTACCCAGACCTTGTTCTAGTCTAATTAGACAATG